>NC_056735.1:595637198-595937198 GCF_019279795.1 Protopterus annectens | reverse complement strand
ACCTAAAGGGATGAATGACCATCTCTCTATAAAACCAGCCTTAAAACTTTTGGCAAATAACCCCAAATAGTAACAAAATAACAACAAAATAATCACATATATTTCATATACATATTTTTTATAGTATACATATTTTATAAATATATTTTATAACGTAATATTTTACACAATTGATTATTTAATTAAGTATATATTGAATTTTAATCTTAATTATTTATATGAGTTTTTAAATAAGGAACAATATAACATATACATAGGCTGGAATTAAAATGGTTAGTGAATTTTTGTTGACAAATGGAATTAATTATTTATTCACATGATTTCCTATGTATTTTTGATGCATTTACATCCATGGTATTATTATTACATATATATTTATTAGCACTTTGCACTTTATATTTATGTTTATAATTATGCTTATATTTATATTCATACTTATATTTATAATTGTATTTATAATAATATATGTATATAGCTGATTCTGTTCATGACTGAATTTATAACAACCAACGAATGTTTTGATATTCACATTCAGTGAATATATGGTATTTCACAACAGCATTAATTTTATGTATGGTTAGATAACAGTTTTTTATGTATAATAAGAAAAGTATTTATCATGACCTAAATAACAACAGGGGAACGAAGGGTTACAATTTGGGAGTATGACATCCATTAATTGTGAATTTATCAGCTAACCAATAAGGGCTCATACTTTGAATATATAAGACAGCTGTTTTTTCATTGCAAACTGTGATTCTGATGAAGATTTTAAAAAATACGAAAGCGCGCTCAATCACCAGTATTTTTTGTCAGGTTGTGGTTTTGTGAATTTTTGTGTTATTAAAACGAAGGAACTATTTGGAGCCTGTTATTCCTTACGAATGCCTGGTGGAATATTCAAGTGACTGGTGGAGGATAGCCCTTTATGGTACGACGACGGAGGTTTTTTCTTTTTCATAACTGTGTAACAGAGTGAGGTGTTTGTGGTTCTTAGTCCGTAACCGTTGTTGATACAAGGGAATCCCCATGGCAGACGAAACTACCTTGTTGAGCCAACTTGTTCGGCTAATACGTGAGCATTCGGAGGGAGGAACACAAGTGAACCAGTCGTCCGGGTTGAGCGGATCCATACCCTGCGCACAGCGCAGTCCGGAAGGAGCGGATACCCATGAGGGGAGGACCGGAGGAGTGAGGGAGAATGGATGGTTTGACTCTTCTCGTGGTAACGGCACCCAAGGAACTTTATTAGGCTCAAGCGGGAATAATGGCAGTAAGACTGATACGCGAGCCAAACAACGTGGACTGGACTGCTATAATGATGTAGATCTTATGGAATGGCTCGACCGTTCGTTTTCAAAAGTGGAGAATGGATCGGATAACGAACGCCATGACCGGAGTTGCTATAAAGATAATTGTAAGACTTTAGAAAACGAACTGAATAGATACAGGAATTTATGCCTGGATAACTGGTACCTATTACAATGTGTAGAACGTAAAATAGTGCCGAAAGGCCTCAGGCTTAATAAATACCCTAATAACATACGGGGAAATGGTGAGTTATTTACAGCCATTTCTGACATTTTGAATGAATGTGGTTTGCAAATTTTAAAAGCTATGATTAAGAGTAACACAGATATTTTGACTGAAAGTAAAAAAAGAATTGATGTAACACAAAAAGAAATTAAAAATGATTTGCTTTTTACTATTAAAGAGTACAAAGAAATGTATCAGAAAGTGTTATATGATGTTGATAATAATGTGGTGGCTAACCACAAAAGGAAATTAAAGAAATTGGATAGGGATATTCGGGATTATCAAGAAGGGAGGGCTTATATAGATCCCAATATTAATAAAAACAACACGAGATTTTTAAGGAATCAGAACATGGGGTGGAATGGTAGGGACAATATGAGTAACCCATCTAGGCCCTTTAAGAATAATTCAACAGGACCATACAGGAATATGAGTGGGGAAAATAATACCTGGTATGGTAATCAGGGGTTAAATGTGAGTAAGAGTGTAAACAACATTAGTGATAATGATGGAATTGATCAGGACGACCCTTTAGGGGAAGCTACGGGGGAGGGACCCCGAAGATCAGAGAGATTAAGGAACCAGTATGGGAACCGGATATATACATATGCGGAGGCCACTGGGGACTACCCCTATACGAAACAACAAGGGGGGAACAGATACAGGTGATATGTGGAACTCAACCCACAGAACCCAGTGTATTTAATGAATCAAAGGCCTCTTCAAACCCCGAAGTGCAAGTTGATTGTGAATATAGTGGTGAAGATATTCCTCCTATTGTGGATATAACCTTAGGCTGTTTAAGCAATGTAATAGATGATAATGTGATGGAGGTTGGTGACAGTCTAATAGATAATATGGTTGAAAATGAACGAATTAACAAATGTAAAGTTTGTACATGTGACAATTTTAATATTTACAATTTTACTGATTTAAATGTTACAACAGAGTTTTTCAAACTTTTTACAAAAGGATTTTCATTTATACCTACAAGGAAACCCAAAATTGAGAATATAATATTAGACATAAAATTATTTACGAGGAAGTTAAACCTAAAGAATATATACCAAAGTGAAGGAACCAATACTAGCCAAGAGCTAAAAAGGAGAAGTACCTTTAACCCTCCCCTACATAATGATATTCTAAATTTTGAGAACTGTATTTCTAACATGGTTAGGGGAGGATATCTATCACATAGAATAGAGAGGGACGAAGTGAACTTAACGGATGATGAGGTTAAAGTGTTAAAAATGTTACAGGACAACGAAAGAATTAGAATCATGAAGCCCGATAAGGGGGGTGGGGTAGTCTTGATGGATCACTGGGACTACACCAATAGGATGGTTGAAATTTTGAGCCAGGCAAATAGATATCAGATAGCATCAAGGAATGAAATGAATATCTGGTATAGCAAAATTGATCACTATTTGGAGGACAATCTGATGCAAGGTGTTATAGACCTGGACTTATATAAATTTTTGAGGGTACCCAAACCTGTAATTCCTGAGGTTTTTGGGATACCCAAGATACATAAGAATGTACATAACCCCCCACTGAGGCCTATTGTTACCTCACAGTACTCTAAGACTCAAACATTGGCAATTTTTGTAGATAACAAACTCAAACCATTTTATAACTACTATCCTCATATATTAATTGATTCATGGGATTTTTTGGAGAAATTCAACGTTATTCCCTATGATGAAAATGATGGGTTTATTACTATAGATGTTAAAGACCTTTTTTCAGTAATACCCCATAGTATCGGACTTAAATGGTTTGAGGAAAAGCTAATTGAATTCAAATTCTTAAATAATACTGATTTTAGATTGGTACTAGAATATATTGAGGTAGTTTTGAAGAATAACTTCATTTATTTTCAGGGGGATATATATCATCAGGTTGGGGGAGTTGCTATGGGGTCAGCCTGTGCCCCAATCTACGCAAATATCATAATGCTCTACTGGGAAAGTGAATTTGTTTTCAAATCTAAATTTTGGGGATATATAAAACAATATTTCCGATTTCTGGATGATATTTTTATTGTATGGAACGGGGATACATCACTGATTGAGGAATTTATAAAATACATACATGAGACTACAAACTTTTTGGAGTTTACGTATCAATACAATATAGAATATGTCAACTACCTTGATGTAACTATAACTAAGAACAGAGTAGATAAGATTTATCAATCAAGGGTATATAGGAAAAGTTGTTTTTCAAACACATATGTACACTTCCAAAGTGATCACCCTTATATTTGAAAAGGAATATTATCAAGGGGCAAATGGTCAGAGCATCTAGGATGACCAGTGACAACAAAGAGTGTAGGTGTGAAATGGATAAAATACAAAGTTTCTTTATGGAAAGAGGTTACCCAGTAGAATTAATTAAGAATGTAAAAAGGGAAGTAATGAAAAAACGAAATACAGAATACTCCCCCTTATTAAAAGGTGATGTGACTATGTCAAACAATAGGAAAGGTATAAATGTAAATATTAACAACGAAGAAATTCCTAGATTGATTTTTACTTACCATAAAGGATGTGAATGGATACAAAAGGGAATACATGAAATTTGGAATATTTTTTCCAATATGTCCAATAGTTTATCTGTTTTTCAACAGCCATTAAGATTTACATATAGGAAAAACTTAAATTTTAAAAACTATTTGAAAAGAAAAATTTGTCAGAAAAAGGGGTAATAAAAAAGGCTGGCACACATAAATGTGGTAGATGTGGGCAATGTTCATTTATTTCAGGTGAGAAAGAAATAACTCTTAAAGGTTGTGAAGGTAAGCTCAGTGTTAAAGGATATTTTACATGCAATACCAAGGGGTGGTATATCTTGCCTACTGTGTGGCCTGTGGATTATATTATGTGGGCAAGACTGAACGCCAACTTAGAAAACGATTTATGAGCACATGAGAGACATTACCAGGAGAAATGAGAACAATGCCCTATTTAGACATACAAATGTTTGTGTAAAAGCCAATTTTAAATTTTGGGTATTAGAAGAAGTAAAAAAGAATGATAGAGGCGGAGATTGGGAATCCCTATTAGAGTATAGAGAGTTAATCTGGCAACTCAAATTGGATGCTTGTGGACCTAAAGGGATGAATGACCATCTCTTTATAAAACCAGCCTTAAAACTTTTGGCAAATAACCCCAAATAGTAACAAAATAACAACAAAATAATCACATATATTTCATATACACATTTTTTATAGTATACATATTCTATAAATATATTTTATAATGTAATATTTTATACATAATTGACTATTTAATTAAGTATATATTGAATTTTAATCTTAATTATTTATATGAGTTTTTAAATAAGGAACAATATAACATATACATAGGCTGGAATTAAAATGGTTAGTGAATTTTTGTTGACAAATGGAATTATTTATTCACATGATTTCCTATGTATTTTTGATGCATTTACATCCATGGTATTATTATTATATATATATATATTTTTTAGCACTTTGCACTTTATATTTATGTTTATATTTATGCTTATATTTATATTCATACTTATATTTATAATTGTATTTATAATAATATATGTATATAGCTGATTCTGTTCATGACTGAATTTATAACAACCAACGAATGTTTTGATATTCACATTCAGTGAATATATGGTATTTCACAACAGCATTAATTTTATGTATGGTTAGATAACAGTTTTTTATGTATAATAAGAAAAGTATTTATCATGACCTAAATAACAACAGGGGAACGAAGGGTTACAATTTGGGAGTATGACATCCATTAATTGTGAATTTATCAGCTAACCAATAAGGGCTCATACTTTGAATATATAAGACAGCTGTTTTTTCATTGCAAACTGTGATTCTGATGAAGATTTTAAAAAATACGAAAGCGCGCTCAATCACCAGTATTTTTTGTCAGGTTGTGGTTTTGTGAATTTTTGTGTTATTAAAACGAAGGAACTATTTGGAGCCTGTTATTCCTTACAAATGCCTGGTGGAATATTCAAGTGACTGGTGGAGGATAGCCCTTTATGGTACGACGACGGAGGTTTTTTCTTTTTCATAACAGTGTAACCGAGTGAAGTGTTTGTGGGACTTTGCAGGCCTCCCAAGCTGTTCAACACAGGGCTTGATTATGTCCTCTATGATTAGTTCACCCACAGTCATTTACAGAACATACTTAAGCTGTGGCATGTGCAGTAAGTTATGTGATCTGAATTGTGTAAAACTAGAAGGTAGAGGTTCTAATCTAACACTAGCCCACTTGCTGTGTATGTGCATCTCCCTACAGAACAAGTATGAGTCCCACAGTAACTGCCAAATTGCCATTGTACTGCACATTTGACCCTTGCAGTTGATGCAGGCTTCCAAACTCTTGTCCTCACAAGGCGTGTTGATGTCATCTACCATAAGATTACCTAAAGACATGCAGATATCAGACTTAAGCTGTGGAGTGGATGTTAAGTACTGGGTTTTATAATGTGTAGGTCTCAATAGGTAGGAGTTCTAATTTCACTCTAGCCCCCTTGGTGTGCATGGGCATCTCCCTACAGAACAAGTGTGACACCCACACTTACTACCAAACTGCCATGTTTCTGCACTTTTTGACCCTTGGAGTCGATGCAGTCTTCCAAATTCTTGTTCTCCAACACAGCAAGTGTGAATTCCTCTCTGACTGCCAAACTGCCATGGTTCTGCACTTCTGGGCCCTTGCAGTTGATGTAGGCCTCCAAACTCTTGTCCTGTACAAGGCCTGCTGATGTCATCAACTGTAAGATTACCTGAAGCCATGTTAATATCAGACTTGAGCCATAGTGTGTGCATTAAGTTCTGTGTTAGTAGCCTGTAAAACTAGATAGGTAGGAGTTCTAATCTTCCCCCAGCCAGTGGTGTGTGTGTGTGTGTGTGTGTGTGTGTGTGTGTGTGTGTGTGTGTGTGTGTGTGTGTGTGGTGTGCAGTGTTCTGTATACATAAATAGTTAGTGGTTCTATTCTCACTGGAGCCAATTTGGTTTGTGTGGATGGTAGTTAGAACATTTTACATCCGACTATGTGATCATAGGATCATTGGAAGTTACCAGGCTAATGGCCCTACGGCCCCCTACAATCCTAGCCAAGTTTGTACCCTTATTTACGTGATCTGCTCCTATTGATCATGTCCAAGAGGGCCATAGTTGGAACCCCCATGTTGAATTTATGTTCACCCATCCTATCATTTGGATTGCATCTGAAGAGGGCCAATGAGGTGCTCTGTTTGACATGATATGGGAGTCTGTTACAAAGGTCTGTTAAACTCTGGTAGACAAATCTCTCTCTCCATAAGGTTTTATTAATGTCACATACTAGGTTAAGGTCTTTAGAGTGATTAACCCATGTACAATTTCTCTTGCACATATGCAAAATTTCCAATAAAGCAGTGTCAGAGACAACCTTGCATGCAAGACAGAGATCGCCTCTGAGTAGTCTGTATGACACAGACTAAAGTGATAGTGATTTCAGATGATCTCCATAGGACAGATGCTGAAGACTTGAATTTCCCTTGTGAGGAACCTTTGTGATCTCTCCAATTACTACAGGTGCCTGGAAAATCACATACGAAAAGAGGCATTGTACTCAAATATTGGCCTGATGATGGAAAAGTACAGGGAGGTTATAACTTGTTATTTTTCTGGAGACACCGCCTTCACTTGTGACATGAGCAAGAGAGAATGCCCTTCTTAACACTGTGGAGGCATGGTGATCAAAGGTAAGTTAGCTGCCAACCTGTGTGCTCATGTCTCTCACCCCGAGTGTGTATTTAAATTGTTGTTATTGATGTGGTACTTAGCAAGAACATTGTTGTTGTTGAAGGAATGATAATACATTTATTTGCATTGAGTTTAAGGTCATGACTTTGGCAACAATTATTTGTTTATATAACACCCTCTTTAGGATGTTGACATCATTTGTAGATTCTATGACTGCTACCATTTTGCAGTTATCAGCAATCTTTGTCAGCTACAGACATTTAGGTTTTGCTTGTACTTCAGAGAAATAGATTCCAAACAGTAGAGAACCCAGGACAAAACAATGTGGAACACCACTGGTTACAGTTGTGCTATTGGAGATAGATTCCCCTATTTTGAATATATGAGTTCTGTCAGTGATCCAGTAAGTGACCCACCTAATGATCTAAGGGTTGATGCCTAGTTGGGTGAGTTTGTCAATGATGCCTGGATAAGGGATAGTGTCAAATGCCTTGACTAAGTCCAGGTAGGCAGTATGCACAAATTTCCTCTCATCCAGGCCCTTGGTGACTGTCTTGAATAAGTCCACCAGGTTTAACAGGCATGATCTCCATTCAACAAATCCAAAGTGAGTAGGGTTAACTGTTAGAGTTTACTAATATCTTTGTTGATAAGGTCCATGATGCTTTGCCCCATGGCCTTGTAGATATGACTAGTCAGGCTAATAGGTCTATAGTTCCTGGGGTCAGTTGGCACACCACTTCTGTGCAAGGGAATAATGGTGGCTGTTTTACATTCAGGTGTGACAAAGCCGGTGGTTAAATTGTGATTGCAAAGAGTTCCCAATGATGTTGGTAATCCATGTTGGAGCCCATGTAGGACACAGCCTGGGATGATATCAGGTCCCATAGATGCTGTGTTATTGGCCATAGAGAGGCCATTTATGACCTTCTCTTTAGGATCTGCTCTTTTACACTAGACGACATGTGGTAGGGATGTCATGTGATACATGTGGTGGGGACAGGCTACTGACGTTTTCACAGAACCTGTGGGCCAACAGGTTATCTACGTCTACAGGCTCAGTATATGTGGTATCATTAACTATGAGTTTGACACAAATATGGCCCTTTCCTTTTATGTCATAGATGTAACTATAGAATGCTTTATGGTTGTCTTTTATGTAGGAAGCTAATTTTGACTCATAGTTTGCTTTGGAGGACTTCACAACAACTTTTATTTGCTTGTTTAAGCTAAGGAGGGAGTGTTTCCAGTTTAGGGGCGGCTCCCTCCTCCTACTCTTAGACAGCAAGTTCTTCAGGTTATTGTAAACCCTGTTAATGGCAGTTGTCCACCAGGCAGGTTTGCTCTTCCATGAGGAGCTTGTTTTTCTCCTATCAGGTACAGCTGAATCAATACAGTTATACAGGTGTTTGTATAAAGCACTGGTGTAGAGCACAGCATAGCTGCCAGTTCCATCTGAGGGAGGAGGTGCAGTGAAGCTATTTATACCATCTCATAAGAGGTTATAATCTGTTTTGGAGACTTTTTTATTTTATTTGCTGCTGGGGGGGGGGGCAGGTGTGAGAGTTACATTGAATGAGACCAGCTTGTGGTGAGATCCTCACAGTGGGGGTGCTACAGTGGTCCCCCATATTGGTCAGCACCAGATCCGGAATGTTGGCTCCCCTTGTGGGGGTCTCAATCAGCTGGTCCAGGGCATTGCAGTTAATAAAGTCAAGGAACCTTTAGGCAAGTGAATTTGAGCATGAGTAATTTACCCAGTCACTGGGTGGGTAATTAAAGTCACCCAAAACCATGCTGTTTGGATGTATCTTGATAGTTTCTAGTACATACAAATAAGTAGAGTGAGAGTCCTGATTCATGGAGGGGCTGCTGTAGTTGGCAATGATTTGGATAGGTGCTCTACAAACAGTCAATCGCACCTGACGTGTTTCCAGGGATTCATACTGTTTAACCAATCTGGATGTGTATGTATCCTTAATGAATATTTATACACTGCCTCCATTAGTTTTCATGCTTTCAGTTTGAGGTCTGAACATGTGGAAAGATGTGTAGCCTGGTATGGCTCTGGTGTTCTCCACAGCCTTGGACCAGGTTTCTGTGACTGCACAAATGTCTGTGACTTCCAAGGTGAAGACAATTTCCTTTAAGGGCAGTGTCATGTTGACACTCCTAGTGTTTAGCAGCATAACTTTGAAGTTGTTTGTAGATGGGGTTTTTATATTGGAAATTTTGTCCTTGAGACACCACCTAAAAAGGGCACTATGGGGGAGACAAGAACCTTGGCCAGTAGCCAAAATCGTAGTCATGACAAATGAATAACATCTCTTGCAAAGCATCCAGGTCTGTTGAACATGTCATCCCAGGCTGACAGATAATGGGTCCCTTTAGAATGACACCAGATGCTAAGCCAATTATTGAAGTCAATCATTTTCTGTTTGTATTGAGGCATCATCCTAGGTTAAGGTAAAATGCAGCTTAAGGCCAAGTGCATATTTGCCTGCGACACATAGTCTGAGTGCTCAGTCATGTCTCTCTTTATACAGTCCAGAGAGGTATGTCTCAAGTCATATGCACCAACATGAACTATGACGTAGTCGTAACAGTACCTGCTGTTGACAGACTTGAGTGCATGTGTGATATAGTGTATCCTGGCACTTCACAGACAGATGACCTTGACCTTTCCCTTATCTAGCCTGGTGAGAGGGACATCAATGTGTCTCATGATGTAATAACTTAATGTGTTTGATTTTATTTTTTAGGTTCATAGGTTCATAGGTTGGTACTAGGCTATCGGCCCTAGGGCCTATACAAGCCTAGCCATGACAATTCCCTGATATTTCATCCCACAATATTTACTTCTCTGGATCCTGTCTAGCAGGGTGACTAACATGATCCACGGGGTGAATTTCCTATCTCCCATCCAATCATCAAGGTTCCTTTTGAAGAGGGCCAAGGAGGCACTCTGCTTGACAGATATAGGTAGTCTATTCCAGAGTTTGGGGAGTCTCTGGGTCAGGAACCTATCCCCCCAGCATGTTTTGTTCATTGTGATGACAAGGTTTAGATCCCTGGAGCATGTGGCTCTGAGGGATTGGGATTTCTTTAAGTGGAGCATGCCCAACAGCTCAGAGTTTAACATGGCCTTGTATGTTAAGCTTAAATTGCCTCTGAGTAGATGATATGCCACAGAGTATAGCTGGAGTTTTTTTAGACGGTCAGCATATGGCATCTGCTTTAGGCCTGTGATTCTTTTAGTGAGGTATTTCTGCGGCCTTTCCAGCTGTCACAGATGTCTTGTGAGGTACATACTAAATGGGGCATTATACTCTATAATGGGTCTAATGAGGGATGAGTGCAGTGGGACAATGACCTCCTTTTTTCTGGATGAAAAACCCTTAATGATGAGGTGCCACATAGAAGGATTTCCTGACTGTTGTGGCGATGTGGTTTTCAAAGGTGAAACCACTGTTCACCTGTGTCCCTAAGTCTCTCATCACGCTTTTGATGTTTAGTGTACTGCTACCTATGTGGTAATTCATGGGTACATTTTTTTCCCAAAGGGGATAACTATACATTTCTTGGCATTAAGCTTGAGCCCATGGCTCTGGCACCAGGCATCTGTTTCTATAAGGCCTTTTTTGCAGAATATCCACATAATTTGGGGATTCAATAATGGCTCCCAGTTTGCAGTCATCTGTGAACTTTGTTAGCCAGAGTCCCTTAGTGTTGGCCTGTACTTCAGAGAAGTAGATGCCAAACAAAACTGGTCCCAGGACTGAACCCTGAGGTACTCCACTTGTCACTTGTCTTGAGCTGGATTTGGAGTCAGCTACTTTTACAGTCTGGGTTGTTTTAGTAAGCCAGTTGGCAACCCATCGAATGACGTAGGGATTTATGCCCAGCTTAGTAAGTTTATCTATGATTCCTGAGTGGGGGATGGTGTTGAAGGCCTTGGCAAGGACAGAGAGGCTGTGTCCACAGCTCTGCAGACTGATTCAAAGATGTCAATCAGGTTCAGGAGACAAGATCGGCCCTTCACAAACCAAAACTGGGTGGGGTCCAGTGTTCGAAGGTTACCATTATTTTTGTTTATAAGTTCCATGATAACGCGTTCCATGCCCGTGCAGATCAGTCTCATCAGACTGAAGGGACAGTAGTCCCTGGGATCCAAGGTGGATCCTCCCTTGTAGAGTGGGATAACTGTAGCTGTGCGCCACTCAGTGGGCACGAAGCCTGAGGTGAGGCTATGATTAAACATGACACTTAGGTGAGGTGCCAGTTCATTTTGTAGTTCATGCAGTACACGGCCCAAGATGTCATCTGGTCCCATGGATGCTGTATTCTTAGCTTTGGAGAGTGCAGTTTCTACCTGTGTGGCCGTGATTACCAGAATTTGGCAATATTTTGCTATTGAGATGGCCCTTTAGGGGGTGAGAGGGGGGTGAAGTTGGTACTGAATCATAACTAGCCTTTGAGGATTTTATGAGGGATCTCAGCTTCCTACTGAGGCTGGTGAGGGAGTTTTTTTGCATCCTGGGATTTTCCTCTTTTCTGCAACAGTTTTTTTCCTTCTGTTGTATAGTTTGTTTATAGCAGGGGACCACCAGATTGTCTTCCTTTTTTTGGAGGAGAGCATCTTGGCTCTATTTAGGATGGCACTATTCATGCACAAGTGGATGTGCTCATACGGTGCCTTAGTGTAGGATTCAGCAGTCAAACTTTCAGATCCCGTCTGCATGGTTGTCATGAAGTTTGTCACTTCTGACTTCAGTAGCATGAAGTTGGCTTTGGAGAAGTTTTTTAAGGAGGTTTCTATATTGGGGGATGGGGGTTGGATGTGGATGTCAAGGGTGATTTGCTTATGGTCAGACCTGACCAATGAGGGGGTGACCACTGGTGTGGAGCATCTATCTCCCATGTTGGTAATGACCAGGTGTAGGATATTGCAGGCCCTGGTGGGACAATGGACTAGTTGATGCAGGGCATTGGAATTTATGAATGCCAAGAACCGTTGGGAAAAGGTGTTGGTACCCGAGTGGTTTTCCCAGTTAATGGCAGGGTAGTTGATATCACCCAGTATTAGGGTATTTGGTTGCATCTTAATATATTCCAGTATGTTTAGAAAGGTGTAGTGAGAATCTTGGGGCATTGCGGGGGATCTGTAGCAAGCTACAGTTTTGATTGCAGTCTTACCTAGTGTTAGTTGCACCTGAAGAATTTCAGATGCATTGAGTTTGGCAACTAGCCTGGAGGTGTAAATATCCTTGGTGAATATGAACACTCCTCCACCTTTAGTGTTTCGGTCTTGGTTTTGTGGCCGAAAAGTGTGATAAGAGTTGTAGCCTGGTATTGCAGGGGTGCTCTCTGGAGCCTTGAACCAGGTCTCAGTTACTGCACAGATCTTGATGTTCTCCATTTTTAGGAGTGCTTCGAGAGAGTGCATTTTGAGGTTTAGACTTCTAGCATTGAGTAGCATGTTCTTCAGATTTTGCATGCTTGTATCTGTTATGGTGGTGGTTTTGTCCTTTGAACCTTGCCTAAAAAAGGCATGATAGGGGTAGCAAGAGCTTTAGCCAATAACCTAAATCCCAGGGGTGACAGGTGCAGACCGTCTCTGGCAAAGCATTGTGGTTTGTCAATCATGTCTTCCTAGGCAGACAGATACTGGATCCCAGTAGAATGACATCCTTAGATAGATGAAGTGGGAGGGTAGATACTGTACAGCTGGAGTTGCGGGCTTTATTAACAATTTCCAGGAAGGAAAGAAGGGCAGTGGTTGTACTGTGGCCGGGTCTAAAGCCATGTTGTGTGGGAGTTAATAAATGATTGTCTGCGAGATGGGGAAGAAGTTGTAGGTGGATGCATTTTTCAAGAAGTTTAGAGATTGGTGATAGGATGGTGATTGGGTGGAAGTTAGTGATATTATTATTTTTGCCGCCCTTATGCAGGGGTATGATGAAGGCCTTTTTCCATAGTTGGGGTACACATTTTTCTTGGATTTAGTGGTTGATTAGTATACTGATGGGAAAGGCAATAGCATCGGCAGCTATGGATAGAAAGTATGAGGGAATGTTATCAGGGGCATTGGAGCAGGGTTTTAGTCTCTGGAGAAGTTTTTTTATGATAGGTGTGGGTATGGGCTTGATAGAGAAAGGAGGGGGTTGAGAGGTGAAGGTGCATGACAGACATGGGTGAGGGTGAAGCCTTAGGAAGGAATGAAGAAGTAGTGGGTGTAGTGTTGTTAGAGAAGGTTGATGTTAGTTTGGCAATTAAGTCAATGAAAAAAAGAGTTAAATTGGGAGGCCAGATCTATGTCTAGTGCATTGGGATTTGGACAAGGGTTTTTTTTTTTGCTATGATTGAGGACAATGGAAATACTGTTCCAGAATTTCTGTGGGTTTGTTTTATGACTGTTTTGTAGTGAGGAAAAATATGTTTTTTGGTCGGTTATAGCTTTTTAACCTTGTCGCGTAGTGTTTTGTATTCATTAAGAGTGGAGGGAGACTTAGTTTTCTGGTGGTAAACCCAGGCTTTGTCTCTAAGGCGCATGACAGATAGTGTGTTTTTGATTAGCCAGGGGGTGGTATTGCTTTTTATTCTTTTAGATTTTAGGGGCGCATAGCTGCCCAAGAGGTTCAAGAAAGTTGTGTTGAAGTAGGTAATAGCATTTCTAGGGTTAAAGTTTTTAGAGGGCTCCAGTTTATAGATGTTAGAGAGTTAGAAACGGTGTTGGGATTGAAGTTTTTTGGTAGCAAGTAAAGATATAGTTATGAGATAGCTGTAATGGGGAAGGAAGGTGGTGAGCAAAATTGGGTAGGTGGTCACTGAGAGAATCTGGGAATATATCACTATCAGAGAAATAATGAGGGTGAGAGACTAAGTTCCAGTCTAAGGTACTACCACTGGAGGTGTCTTTGGAGGGTCTGGTTATGGCATTGATAAGTTGAGAGAAATTATATAGGTTAATATTTAGGGAGTTTGTGAGGGACTGAATGGAGGACCAATTAATATTTATGTCACCCAATATAATAGTTTCATTGCTAATGTTGGTGGAGAGCCAGGACAGGATATCTTTGAGTACTGAGATATTGTTTCCAGGGGAATATATAGGGAGGCTATACATATGTGTTTGTGTCTGTTCAATTTAAGTAGAGCCAGACTTAGTTCAACATTGGTGAATTGGGGTATGGGTTTAGAGTAAGGAGTAACTGATAAGGAGGATGAGTATAGGAGAGCTACCCCTCCACCTTTTTTATGGGTTCTCTCTTTTCTGATAATAGAGTGGTTAGGTGGAGCTACTTCTGAGTCTTTATATGAGTTTTTAACCAAGTTTCAGAAATAGACAGTATGTCTGGTTTGTTGTGATGAAGTCAGGCATGGAGGTTTGGGATATTGTTGGCTATGCTCTGGGCATTTACAGAGGCAAATAAGATGGGTTTGGATGATGTAGGGGGGGTATGGGGCCCTGGGTTTAGGTATATGTCACCAGATAGAAGGATACTGATTAGATGAATTATATTGGAGAAGTACATGGATTGCTTAGTATCAGAGTTGAGTTTAATTTGATTTCTTAGGGTTTGGGTGGTTAGAGGGTCAGAGTGTTTATATGGTGAAATGAGTTTGTAAGGGAAGAACAGATAATCATTGATGGGATATAGGCAGGGGGATATTTGGATAGATGAGTATGAGTGTAGTCTTGGAAGGATGCTTGTAATATGAAATGATGGTGAGTGGTTAGACATTAAGTGCTGGGTAAGGTAATAGGTGTAGGATAAGGTTAAAATAAGTAGTGTTTGAGTTAAGAAGTATGAAGGTTTTGGTAGCATAGTGCAGACAAAGATTTGGGGAGGGTGTGTAGTAAGTAGAATAGCTAGTTAAACAGGTTGGGTTGAGTATTGTGGGAGGAGCATGGAGGGAGATAGGGGATGGGTCAAGAGTTTAGCTTTTGATGATGAAGTAGGCGTGTGTTGGTTGATGAGGGTGTGGGTGTGGTATTGTAGAGTATAAGTTTGGAGGTGCTGGGGGTGGGTGGGAAATGAGGGTAGGGTAGGGGAGTGGATTGAGCCCGCAGGGCAAATGGAGCAGGTAGAGCTGAGGAGAGGATACTACCGGGAACAATCAGTGGAAATGGAACTAGCAGTGAGTGTACAAGGCTGGACAGGTAAGAGTTCACTGGGATGTAGCTTTTGGGGCTAATTTAGACCTATGAGTCAATGTAGCGCAACATGCTTAGAGTGGGACTATTATAAGCTGAAAAGCTTGGGAAGTACTGCAGAAAAGTCTATCACAAACTAGCACAAGTAGGGATATGGTTAAAAACAGTAAGGTTTACACTGCCATCTAGTGACAGAAATAGTTATTGCAACTGGGATAAATATCTGAGGAAAAATGTGGAAGAAATAAGGGGAAATGGATACCACCGCAAGCTGCTAGCAACACACAATGGGGCACTACAGTAGGCAGACTAGTAAGCAAAAGAAAAATTCAAACAGTAAATTCAAGCACATACATTGTTATGTCTTTGCAAGCAGCACATTTTCATTCACTATGGTTTTTGTTTGATTGTTTGTTTAGGTTCCAGTAGCCTTTTTAGTTTTGTGTTTACCTTTTCTCAGAGATGGTGATTCAGGGTGATGAAATGGAAGAACACCTTAGAAGATGGGAGAGCAAGACTTAGTAAGACTGTTATGTCTTTGCAAGAAGCACGTTTTATTTCACTAAGGTTTTTGTTTGATTGTTTGCTTTTTAGTTTTCTGTTTCCCTTTTCTCAGAGATGGTGATTCAGAGTGATAAAATGGAGGAACGCCTTAGAAGATGAGAGGGCAAGACTTAGTAAGCACAAGCGATGCTAGCAACTTGCAGCAGGGCAAGACGGGCGTGCTGGGGTATGTGTCACAACAGGCCATGATTAGTCAGTGATCTGACAGATGCCTAAATGTAACATATCACTTTATTTTGTCATTTTAAGGTAAAACACTACCTGACAGTGTAGCATAATGAGATAGATTGAATAAGACCCAGCCTATAAGCTCATAAGACAAGCTGACACACAATCCAACATTCTAGTCATTGCAGACTCCATTGTCAGACACACTGATGTCTCTCTCACCAAGCTGAGTAAGGACAAATGCATGGTCAGTTGCATATCAGGGGCTGAGATCCACCACATTATGTATGCACTCATGTCATTGGAACACAAGTAACACAAACTCAACACATCAGAGATGCAAGTATATTAACAGCCTGGAACACATGCTCTCTCACACACCAGTCAGTCCATATGACAATGAGCAGATTGTCACCATGCACACCTCACCTCTTACTTCATCCAAACCCACATCACACACACCTACATATGCGGAAGCCCTCACCATAAACATACATAAACACCAGAGACCTCTCAAACACAAACATAAGCATGCTACACATAAAATGTCCACTGCAGAATGCAACACACATTATACTTCTCACACCAGTCTTTCACCTGTCAAGCCCTTAAGGCAAAACAGTAATACAAACATATTAGTCACATGTGATTCCATTGTGAGACACACAGATGTCCCTCTCACCGGCTGGATAAGGAGGAGGTCATGGTCAGCTGTCTGTCAGGTGACAGGATCCACCATATCACACACACATGCACTCCCATATCCCAAAACAGGTACTATTGTGACTCTGTCATAGTCCATGTTGGTGTGAATGACTTGAGATGTACCTATCTGGTCTATATGTACAGAGGTATGACTGAACTGTCAGACTATGTGTCTCAGATAGGTATGCCCCTAGCCTTAGGCTTCATTTTACCATCACCTAGGATGATGCCTCAATACAAACAGAAAATGATTGACCTCAATGCTTTCCTTAGTTTATGATGTCATTCTAAGGAGATACAGTATCTCTCAGCCTGGGATGACATGATCAGCAGACATCGATGCTTTGCCAGACATGGTCTTCATCTGTCACTCCTGGGATTTCAGCTACTGAACAAGGGTCTTTCCATCCCCATATTGCCTTTTTAGGCACTATCTCAATGACAAAATCCCAGACGTGAAAACTCCATATTTCAGCAACCTCAAGGTTATGCTGTTAAATGCTAGGTGTCTTAACATGAAATTGCATTCACTGAAAACAGTCCACACCTTGGAAGACTTACACATTTGGGCAGTCACAGTGACCTGGTTCATGGCTGTGGAGAGCACCCCAACCATATTGGCCTACACCTCCTTCCACACATTCAGACCACAAAATGAAGGTATGAAAATTAAAGGAGGTGGTGTTTCCATAGTCATTACTGATGAGTACACCTCCAGATTGGTTACACAGCAGAATTCCCTGGGGATACTTCAGGTGCAATTAACTGTTGGTAGGACATCTATTCAAGTCATTGCTTGCTAGAGGACCCCTCTGTGCATCAGGGCAACCATTCTGCTTATTTGGATCTACTTTAGTCTATCAAGATATATCCAAACACCCTGCCTTTGGGTGACTTTAAATACCCATCCATTGACTGGCTAAATTACTTGTGCTGCAACTCAGTTGCCCAAAGATTCCTCGACTTTATTCACTCCAATGAACTGGACCTGCTGGCTGACAGCCCTACAAGGGGTGCCAACATCCTGGATCTTGTGCTTACCAATATGGGGTCCCACTGTAGCATCCCCACTGTAAGGTCTTCCCTAGTGAGATCTGACCACAAATCCATCTCATGTGAACTATCACATGCCCCCCACCATCAAAGAAACTAAGAAACTTTTCCAAATCACATAACTACCTCTTATGTGATGTTATAAATAGCTGCACTGCACCCCTTCCCTCAGATAGAACTGTAAGCTATGCTGAGTTCTACACCGATGCGTCATACCAACACCTGATAGGACCAAAACAAGAACCGCAAGGAAGAGCAAACTTGCCTGGTAAACAAATACCATTAACAGACTTTACAATAAGGAAAAAATAGCTAAGAGTAAGAGGGAGTGAATCTTAAACTGGAAACACTCCCTAATCAGTTTAAACAAAACAATACAAGTTCTTGTGAAGTCTTCACAAGCAAAGTATGAATCCAAATTAGCTTTCTCCACAAAGGACAACCATAATGTGTTATTTAGCTCCATCTGTCACCTAAAAGGACAGGCCCAGATCTGTGCCAAACTGGTAGTTAATTATAGCACATATACTAAGCCTGTGGACATAGCTAACCTGTCAACTGACAGGTTCTGTAAATACCTCACCCCTCTGTCCCAGCCACGTGTACCCATGACATACATACTAGCATTCCCTTACCTTGTATTTCTAAAGGGCAAGCCATAAATACCCTCTCTGAGGCAAAAGACACAGCATCTATGTGACCTGATAACATCCCAGACTGTGTCCTGTATGGCCTCCAACAGGAATTAGCAACACCATTAGGTACTCCTTTCAACTGTGGTCTAAGTGCTGGCTTTGTCACAGATGAATGGAAAACAGCCACCATTATTCCCTTGCACAAAGGTGGTGCTTCCACTGACACTGGGAACTGACTAGCCTTATCTACGAGGCCATGGAGTGAATTATCATGGACCTTATCAACAAAGATATCAATAAGCCGTAAACAGCTGCCCCTAGTTAGTTTGGATTTGTCAAAGGGAAATAATGCCTGTGAAACATTGTGGACTTTTTTGAGACAGTCACCAAGGACTTAGACAAAGGGAAATATGTACATACAGCCTACCAAGGCATAACCAAGGCATTTGACACTATCCCGCACTCGGGTATAATTCACAAAGTCACCCAGTTAGGTATCAACCCTTATATCATTAGATGGGTCACTTACTGGCTCAGTGATAGAACTCACAGAGTGAAAATAGTGGAATCCACCAACAACAGAACACCTGTAACCAGTGTTGTTCAACAGGGATCTGTCCTGGCACCACTAGTGTTTGCAATGCAGCTCTCCAAAGTACAAGCTAAAATTAAAGGTCTGTGGCTGACAAAGTTTGCTGATAACTGCAAACTGGCAGCAGTTAAAGAACCTCCAGATGATGACAACATCCAACAAGAAGGTCTTATACACACATACATACACACACACACACACACACACACACACACACACACACACACACACACACACACACACACACACACACACACACACACATGATTGTTGCCAAACCCATGGCCTTAACCTCAATGCAAAAAAAAACTGTATTAACATCCCTCTCAGTAAGTGCAAATTCACATATCAATAAAAAACGTATGCATGCACTCACTGATGAGAGACCTGATCGCACAGGTTGACAGTGACCTTATCTTTAGTTACCATGTCTCCACAGTGGTAAAAAGGGCATTCTATATTGCGCATCTCATAGGTAAGGCCATTGCACCCAGAAGAATAAAAGTAGTTATAACTTCTCTGTACTCATCCCTCATCAGGCTAATAATGGAATACAATGTCCCTTTTGGTATGCACCTTTCCAAGCATCTGCAGCAACTGGAGAGATCGCAAAGGCTCCACACAAGGATAATTCAAGGTTTTCAGCATGTATCCAATGTGGATTGTCTGAAATCGCTGTCACTTTATTCTTTTCTTGCAGACTACTCAGAGAAGATCTATCATTGCATATAAGGCAATCTGTGACCAGGCTCTATTAGAAATGCTGCACATCTGTAAATCAAATAGTACACGGGTTACTCACTCTGTAGACCTTAACCTGGTATGTGACAGTAGTATAACATTCTGGAGGATCAGATTTGACCCCAAAGGTTACCACACCTTTGTAATTGACTCACACTTCATGTCAAACAGAGTACCCCCTTGGTTCTCTTCAAACACAGTCTGGACGTTTGGATGTGTAACTGTAAATTCACCCCAGGGTTTTCACCTGTGTTCTTCATGGCCAGGGGCAATTGGTGGTGATCATGGAAATAAGGGTAGGACTTGGCTAGTCTTATAAGGTCCCTAGGGTTATTAGCCTACTAAGTTCCTATGATCTCATGATAAGACCCAGTCATAGTCCATGTGAAGTAAATGACTTGTGACATACCTCCATAGACTATATTTAGAGATACTATTTGAGCTCTCGGAAGGCAATTGTGTGGTCACTGACACATGGCTTAAAGCCATGGAGAACACACCAACAGTGCAAAGTTATTATGCCATCCACACAGTTAGACCAGCTACTTTACAGGCAGGGACTAAAGGTGGAGGTGTCTCTTTGTAAATCAAAACTAAAGATACCTTAACACTGGTCAAACAGGACATTGCACTTGAGCTGCGCCAGGTTCAAATTACAATAGGCGAGATACAATGTTACATCCTTGCAAACTGTAGGCCCCCCTCTATGGCCCAGAAACCCATACCATGTATTTAAACTTATTGAAAACACTAGCCATCCCATGCAACATCATATGCATGGGTGTCTTTCATTATCCCACTATTAACTGGGAATCCCATACAACACCAAACATGCAGGCACAGAGATTCCTGGAATTTGTAAACAGTAAGTCCCTGGAACAGATAGCTGGTACACCAACCAAAGGAGCAACCATAACGGGTCTGGTCCTCAGCAATATGGCAGAGTCATGCACAGCCCCTACTGTAATGTCTTCCCTTGCAAGGTCCAAACACAAATGGTCTCCATTAAAGTGGAAATAAAACATGGACCCCAATTTAAACATGGAATATTCAGGAACTACGGTAAGGCTGACCTCCACCTATTAGGTGATAAACTGGCCAAATCTCAAGCCCTCATAAACACTGAGATCACATTGGCTTATGCAGATGTGTTCACAGAAACCCTGTATGAGCATGTTAATAGCTGTGTCAAGGTAGCCGTACCCACCAGGGAGAAGTACAGATGCAACTCAAAATCAAGCCATTCTGATGGAATCACAGAATTAATAGGATGTATAACAGAAGGAAGAAACTCATGGCAAAAGTTATGGGTGCAGCACACAGTAAGATAAAAGCACTATCATCAAAATAAACAAATAAATCAGAGGACAAATGAAGTCTACCACAGGCAGATGTGATGTTTCCAGCTCTCAGGCCAAGGACAACCACAAAGCATACGTTAGCTATGTCTGCAACTGCAAAGGCAAAACACAATTGTGTGCATATTTCATTGTAATTAAAACCACCTACAATAAGGCAGATGATAAAGCAAACATCCTGGATCATAACTTGGGCCCCAACTTTAATCCTCTCTCCCACTCAACCTTCCCTCAGGAAATACCATAAAATATAAGTACCCCTGGGCCCCTACTATCACTTGGGATCAGGTCCTTGATGCTCTCTCTAAGACCAAGTACGCTGCATCAGTGAGCCCAGACAATATCTCAGGATGCCTTCTATATAGCATGGGCCCCTGGAATTAGTATTTCACTGTAGCTACCAAACAGGCATTGTGCTTCATGAATGGAGAGCAGCAGCAGTCATCCCTCTGAACAAAAGTGGGCCATCTACAGACCCTGGAGAGCACAGACCTAGAAGTTTCACTAGTCTGATATGTAAAGCCATAAAAAGAATTATCAGGGAAATGATCAATGTAGTACAACACAGACACTGGACCAAACCCAGTTTGGTTTAGTCACGGGCAGATCATGCCTACTCTACTTGGTGGAACATTTTGAGAAGGTAGCCAAAGCAATGGATGAGGGAAAAATAATTCACTTCAACTACCATGGCCTGACAAGGCATTTGACACTATACACCCATCAGGTATTGTTGACAAACTAAACTCAAGAGGTTAGGTACAAACTAGTGTGTCAGCTGGTAAATAGCCTAGTGGCTGACAGGCAGGATCCAGGAAGTTAACACTGGGGAGTTCACCTCCACAATGAGGTCAGTCACCAGTGGACTTCCTTATGAATCATTCGTCGGACTGCTCCTTTTAGGCATTTACTTCTCTGCAGTCACAGGCACTGTCAGTGTTCTCTGGCTGACTACATTTGCAGATGATTACAAATTAGGAGCTGTCATTGAATCCCACAGTGATACAAATGTTATCCGGGAGGGGCTGACACAGACATACAGTTGGTGTTAGAGCCATGGACTAACACTAAATGCCAAGAAATGCACAATGCTATCCTCTGGGATGTCATCCACCCCTGGTAACTATCATATTGACAGCACCAAACATACAGGCACAGAGATTCCTGGAATTTGTAAACAGCGAGTCCCTGGACCAGATAGCCAGTACCCAAACCAAGGGAGCAACAATAATGTGTCTGGTCCTCAGCAATATGGCAGAGTCATGCACAGCCCCTACTGTAATGTCTTTCCTTGCAAGGTCCAAACACAAATGGTCTCTATTGAAGAAGAAATAAAACATGGACCCCAATTTATAACTTACCCTCCCAGATCCATTTGCCACCCTACTCAACCCTCTTACAGAGGCTACTCATACGCCACCCCTAACTTTAGCTTACCTGCTAACCTCCTATGAACACCCAATATATCCACAAACTCTCCACCCCAACAGACTATCTACCTCTCCTACTCTACCTACTTTCAATAACCATATTAACATAACATCCATTCCTAGCTATCTACCAGCAAAATTCCATAGGATTACCCACATTAGATATGACTCTCCCAAGCCAAGAAAATCTGTCACTCTATATACTAAATTCCCAGATCTTAGACTTCATTCTCTACAACACTTATTGAAAGATGGTGACATTCATCCCAACCCAGGCCCTATTACTACTACTACTACTCAACTCCATAACCCCAACCTCCATCCTATCCACTCCTTTACTAAACCACTTAACTCACTGCTATCAGCTCACCTCAACATACGTAGCCTTAATAACAAAGTTACACAACTCCACGCTCTTCTAAATGTCTACTCCTTTGACATTCTTTGTTTAACAGAAACTTGGTTAAAACCTTCAACTAAAGACAATGAAATCATCCCACCTGGTTATAATATTTTGCGACTTGACCGTACAACCAAAAAGGGTGGTGGTGTAGCAATCCTTTTTAAATCCAGCCTACAGATTACTACCTACAACTTGTTACCACCTCAAGTCTCCAACGCTGAAATTCTTATTACCAAGCTCCAACTTAACAATGTTAAATCCATTTTTATCATCTGTACCTATCTCCCTCCTGGTAATAATATTGCAACAATAGAAAATATCCTCTGTTGCCTATCTCATAATTTACCTCAAGAAACCATCATCCTAGGTGATTTTAACATTGATTGGAAATGTTTTAGCAGTTTAAACCCTGCAAGCCATATAAACCTTTTTGGTTTTTCACAAACTATTACCGCCACTATCAGGATACACAAGCCTAATAATAAAGAAAGTATCATAGACTGGATACTCACAAATAGTCATCTCCAGACATATGAATCTGGTACCCTCCCAGATGATGTAAGTGACCACTCACTAACCTACATCATCAGGCATAAAACCAACCTACCCAGCCCAACCATATCTAGGACAATTAGAACCAAGGAAAACTTCAACCTCGATCTCTTCCAAAGGGAACTAAGAGCATGTAACTGGTCTCCCTTAAAATACCTCCCACTGGAGGAAGCTGTTAATTACTTTAATTCTAACTTCTTAGCCATTCTAGACCACCATGCCCCAACTCGCTCTATAAGAATGAGAACTAAATCTGCCCCATGGCGTTCAAAAGAAACCAGGCAAAAAATCAAACTCAGAAATAAATACTGGAATAAATCTTGATTAACTAAAAACCCAGTAGATCAACAAAACTTCAGGCAACTAAGAAACAAAACTAAAAAAGCAGTGCAGTCTGACAAAAGAAACTACTACTTATAATTCCAACAGACTCACCATAATCAACCACAAAAGTTCTGGGCAAGTATTAATCAATTATTACACCCAGGTCAATCCATCACACCACACCCACAAGACACAGACCAAGAGAATCCAAAACAGACTGCTAATACCTTTAATACCTGTTTCACTGAGGCCATTCAAAATCTTACTAATCAGCTATCTACTCAGGACTTACCTATATCTAACTATATCACTAACCCACCCCCTCATTTTCTCTTCCAACCAGTACCAACTACCTACATTCTAGCCCTCATCCAAAAGCTCAAACCATGTACTCCTCCAGCTGACATGATTCCCGCTGAATACTTACAAAAGGCAGCCAAATCTATAGCATACCCCATTTCCATTCTTATTACTAGAACTATCATTGAAGGACACATCCCAAGCATATGGAAGGTCTCTCATATTATTCCCCTTCATAAGGGAGGTAACTCCACTGAACCCTCCAACTATCGTCCCATTGCCCTTCTGTCTCCCCTAGCCAAAATCATGGAAAAATGCATCCATAAACAATTGCTAGACCACCTAATCCAATATAACTTACTTTCCAACTCACAACATGGTTTCAGACCCTCACACAGCACTACTACTACTGCCCTTTCAGACCCTCACACAGCACTACTACTGCCCTTTCAGACCCTCACACAGCACTACTACTGCCCTTTCAGACCCAGCACTACTACTGCCCTTTCAGACCCTCACACAGCACTACTACTGCCCTTCTTTCCTTCACTCACTGTATCAACAAAAACCGCAACCTTAATAGGCTTTCCTCTGCACTGTTTATAGATCTGTCTAAGGCGTTCGATATGGTAAACCACCAAATACTTATAAATATCCTCAAATCCCTGTCACTAGATGCATCTGCTATAAAATGGTTCCATTCCTATCTAGAAAACAGACAACAGGCCATGCTTTGGTATAATATTCTATCTACCCATCTACCCATTAACATAGGGGTCCCCCAAGGGTCCATATTAGGACCCCTCCTATTTTCTATATTTATCAACGACCTTCACCTAGCAATCCCCCAAGCTACATGCATACAATATGCAGATGATTCGACACTTATATGCTCAGCCCCATCCATATCTGAGCTTTACTCCCTCACCCAAAAGGTCTTTAACACAGTTGAACTATGGTTTACTCAACGCTGTCTCCTCCTAAACCCCAAAAAAACTAAACTCCTCATTTTCACTACTACTACTACTACTACGTCCCCCCCAATAAACCTCACAGTAACATCCAATAACAGCACTCTTATATCCCCAGACTCAACTACCAAACTACTTGGTATGACCATAGTTAACAACCTTAACTTTGACACCCATATTAATAATACCTTAAAATCTGTTAACAGAAAACCTGGCTCTCTCTACAGGATCAAACCCTTTCTCTCTCCTGCAGCAAGAATAACTATTGCTCATACTCACCTAATTTCTACTCTCCTCTATGCCTCACCCATATACACTAACCTCTCTAAAATCAATCTTAATAAAATGGAAAGGGCCTACAGTAGCATAGCCAGATTTGCCACAGGAAACCCTTTCAGAACCCACCACTGTATTAACCTAAAGCAACTAGGATGGCTTGAATTACAAAATCAGCTTAAATTCCACCAACTTACCATTGCCCACAAAACCCTTTACCATCCTACTAATACCCCTATACTATCTACCCTCATTGTCCCCTACAACAATCTTAAGACCTCACGTTCAACACAAAGACTTCTGGTAAATATTTGTAAATCTAACAACAGGGCTGAAGGCTCTTTTTTCTGTAATACTGCTGGAAAATCCTGGAACCTTCTTCCTACTGAACTTTCCACTGTTCCCTCAATATCACTCTTCAAAAACAAACTGAAACTTTTTCTCAGAACACACTGGTTATGCCCTTGTACTAAACCTGACTGATCTATTACCTGTCTTCCTTGGATCTACCTACTCTCCTCTTTTCTAATTTCTTGTTCCTTTTCTTAGTAACAACAAACTTATTCCTTTCTAGATCTTTTCTTATTATCTCCTCATAACTTCTTTAATTAAACCTGTTTTTAACACATATTCTAAATAATGCAGCTCATACTTTTGTTGTCCTTCTTTATGCCAACCTGCTTACTAATAACTTATCTAACTCAGTTGCTATCCTTTACATGTTATATTGCAACTACATCTGTATTATGTTAAGTGTATTTTTACTTAGCACTACACTAAGAACAAATGACCACTGAGATTATTCCTTGTCTTTTTTTCTAGCAATGTTTAACATAAAATTAATCTTGTATATGTTATTATATTCGTGCTTCCTCAGAGCTTATCTCCCTGGACCTCTGAGATTATTCCTGGTCTTTCTTTCTAGCAATGTTTAACATGAAATTAATCTTTGTATATGTGATTATATTTTTGTGCTTCCTCAGAGCTTATCTCCCCGGGCCTCTACTGAAAATGGACATGTATCCAGTTAGACTAGCCCGGTCAACAAATGCAAAATAAAATAAATAATAAAATAAAATAAATTTAAACATGGAATATTCAGGGACTATGGTAAGGCTGACCTCCAGCTATTAGGTGATAAACTGGCCAAATCTCAAGCCCTCATAAACACTGAGATCACGGTGGCTTATGCAGACGTGTTCACAGAAACCCTGTATGAGCATGTTAATAGCTGCATCAAGGTAGCCGTACCCACCAGGGAGAAGTACAGATCCAACTCAAAATCAAGCCATTCTGATGGAATCACAGAATTAATAGGATGTATAACAGAAGGAAGAAATTCATGGCAAAAGTTATGGGTGCAGCACACAGCAGGATAAAATCACTCTCATCAAAATAAACAAATAAATCATGGACAAATGAAGTCTACCACAGGCAGATGCGATGTTTCTGGCTCTCAGGCCAAGGACAACCACAGGGCATATGTTAGCTATGTCTGCAACCGCAAAGGCAAAACACAATTGTGTGCATAATTCATTGTAATTAAAACCACCTACAATAAGGCAGATGATATAGCAAACATCCTGGCTCATAAATTGGGCCCCAACTTTAATCCTCTTTCCCACTCAACATTCCCTCAGGAAATACCATCAAATATAAGTACCCCTGGCCCCCTACTATCACTTGGGATCAGGTCCTTGATGCTCTCTCTAAGACCAAGTACGCTGCATCAGTGAGCCCAGACAATATCCCAGGATGCCTTCAATATAGCATGGGCTTCTGCAATTAGTATTTCACTGTAGCTACCAAACAGGCATTGTGCTTCATGAATGGAGAACAGCAGTAGCCATCCCTCTGCACAAAGGTGGGCCATCTACAGACCCTGGAGAACACAGACCCAGGAGTTTCACTAGTCTGATATGTAAAGCCATAAAAAGAATTATCAGGGAACTGATCAATGTAGTACACATCAGACACTGGACCAAACCAGTTTGGTTTAGTCAAGGACAGATCATGCCTACTCTACTTGGTGGAACATTTTGAGAAGGTAGCCAAAGCAATGGATGAGGGAAAAATTATTAACTTCACCTACCATGGCCTGACAAGGCATTTGACACTATACACCCATCAGGCATTGTTGACAAACCAAACTCAAGAGGTTAGGTACAAACTAGTGTGTCAGCTGGTAAATAGCCTAATGGCTAACAGACAAGATCCAGGAAGTTAACACTGGGGAGTTCACCTCTACAATGAGGCCAGTCGCCAGTGGAATTCCTCATGAATCATTCATCGGACTGCTCCTTTTAGGCATTTACTTCTCTGCAATCACAGGCACTGTCAGTGTTCTCTGGCTGACTACATTTGCAGATGATTGCAAATTAGGAACTGTCATTGAATCCCACAGTGACACAAATGTTATCCGGGAGGGGCTGACACAGACATACAGTTGGTGTCAGAGCCATGCACTAACACTAAATGCCAAGAAATGCACAATGTTATCCTCTGGGATGTCATCCACCCCTGGTAACTATCATATTGACAGCACCAAACATACAGGCACAGAGATTCCTGGAATTTGTAAACAGTAAGTCCCTGGACCAGATAGCCAGTACACCAACCAAGGAAGCAACCATAATGGGTCTGGTCCTCAGCAATATGGCAGAGTCATGCACAGCCCCTACTGTAATGTCTTCCCTTGCAAGGTCCAAACACAAATGGTCTCCATTGAAGTAGAAATAAAACATGGACCCCAATTTAAACATGGAATATTCAGGAACTACGGTAAGGGTTTCTGTGTTCTGCTCAGGTGGCATAATCTTGATAGAGTCCTGTTGTCTAGGCTGGTAGTTTTATTTGAGTTTCCTGTGTTTCTGGCAGCCATTTTCTGCTGATTGTCTTCATTATTATTGAGAGTAACAAGGCCTCCTGACCTTCTGTAGTATGACTGATTTGGTAATAGCAGGGGCTGAGTAGTAAGCTGATCTTCCAACTCTTCCATTATTACTGCTATATAAACCCTGTGCCTTATAAAGGTTCTGCTTGTATTGTCAGGCTCTGGATTGCATTGCATAAGTGGAAATTCCTTAAGATTCCAAGAGCAGGATAAGTTATTTCTTACACTTATTTCACTGAACTGCACTTCTGAAACACTTATAATTGTGCTATACAGTTGATCTACTACATTTTGCACTGTTATAAAGCTTTTTTTATTGTTTCACTGCATTTATGTACTGTTTTATACTGTTTTAACTTTACTTAACTGCTTTTTCATACTGAGAGTTGTATTTTCTGTTTGTGAGTGCTCTATCCAAGCTTTTCTGTGCATTTATGTATGTTTAAAGTTAAAAGCATTCTCGGGTCTGCTCCTTGATCTGTTTAAAACTTTCATTTAGTGGTTACAGCTAGGAACTGTAATTTGTCTCACCCACCCTCCCTAGTGTTGTGCGTTCTTATACTTGGTGGCTTTGCAGTTGCCCGCCCATACTGTATATTTGATCTGTGACACTCCTCCCAGTCTAGTGGCATTAGTTCACTCAATCTAATAGAGAACATTTGTGAAGGCCAACCCACGCAGATTCTTAACATTACATTAACTTCTGTTCCAGCTTTCTCCATTTCCACTTTACTTGAAACAAAATATTCTAAACTTGCTTCCCCCCTTTCCTGTGGCAGGTCAGGTACAGATTTGCTGTGTCCAGGACTGTTTATGAGCTCCTAAGCCCCACCCCCCTTAACTGGGGTTAAACTATTCCTGGTGCCATAAAGTCTGTTCTTCAAAATTTCCCTTACAACTAGCCAGCTTTTTAGTTTTAGCACTCATCTGTTTCTTTGATGTCAGCACTTGTTCAGAACTCATTGTAAGCACTAAATAAGTTACAAATTACTACAGCACTCAACTTTCCTCACTTGTCTAGAGGAAAACAGTTTTTAGTACTTAATAAATAAGCACCTATTCAGGCATGTCTAAAGGTCAGCTCCTGGTGTTTTCTCCTGTCTACCTGATGAATCTGGGCATCTTGAGACAATGCAGCAATTGCCTCATGTTCACAGACAGCCCTCTCCTCCTACCACCCAACACTACGACCTGTGAGAGATGCATTTATATAGCCAAACTGTAAGCAAAGCTCTCTTCACCAAAGACTGGCCTAGACAGCCAAGAGGAGAAGGTAAACACTTGCACTGCACCACACTCATAACATAGTCCCTCAAAACCTACACCACCAAAACACAAACACAAAAGCACAAAACACACACATACATTCATGGAGACTCTCAGTACAGATCTGCCCAAACAACAGAGACCTCCAAAGCAGAAATGCAAGCAACCTCCACTACGCAACATAACCCAAATGACACATAGCCCACATACTCAGTGTGCCACTCAACTACTGCCCATAAGGCATAACATACCCAACACTCTAGTCATAGGTGACTCTATAGTCAGGCACACTGATGTTCCACTCACCAGGCTAAACAAGGAAAAAGTCAGGTGCCAGGATCCGCTACATAACGCATGCACTCAGGTCACTCCACAACAAGTACAAATATGACTCTGTCATTGTCCATGTTGGTGTGAATGACCTGAGACGTACCTCCCTGGACTACATGAAAAGAGACATGGAGGAGCTCCCTGATCTTGTAGCCCAGGCCAATATGACCCTAGCCCTGAGTAGCATCCTGCCATCAGCCAGAATTACACCACAGTACAAGGACAAAATGATTGACTTTAACAATTGGCTAAGCTTCTGGTGTCATTCTAAGGGAATCCAGTATCTGTCTGCCTGGGAAGACATGATCGACAGACCACGCTGCTTTGCCAGAGATGGCCTGCACCTGTCGCCCTTGGGATTCCAGATACTGGCAAAGGCTCTTGCCACCCCTGTAGTGCCTTTTTAGGCAAGGTTCAAATGACAAATTCACCACCGTAACAGGTACAAGCAAGCAAAATCTGAGGGTAATGCTACTCAATGCTAGAAGTCTAAATCTCAAAATGCACTCACTGGAGGCACTCCTTAAAATGGAGAACATTGACATCTGTGCAGTGACAGAGACCTGGTTCAAAGCTCCAGAGAGCACCCCTGCATTACCAGGCTATAATTCATACCACACCTTACGGCCACCAAACCCGGACCGAAGCACTAAGGGTGGAGGCGTGTCCATATTCATTAAAGATATCCACACCTCCAAGCTAGTTGCTCAGCATAATGCATCAGAGATTATCCAAGTTCAACTAACTCTGGGCAAAACCGCAATCCAGGTTGTAGCTTACTACAGACGCCCCCCCACCATGCCCCAGGATTCCCACTCCTCTTTTCTTGATACACTGGAAAATATTAAGGTACAACCCAACACTCTAATAATGGGTGATTTCAACTACCCTACCATTAACTGGGAAAACTACTCATGTACCAACTCTTTTGCTCAACGTTTTCTGGAAATCATTAATTCCAACTCCTTGGATCAACTTATCCACACCCCCACCAGGGGCAGCAATATCCTAGAACTGGTCATCACCAACATGGGTGACCGGTGTTCCACACCAGAGGTCAGCTCCTCGTTGGTCAGATCCGACCACAAGCTAATCACCCTAGACATCCACATCCTGCTCCCACCCCCCATTAGGAAAACAACCATAAAAAATTTCTCCAAAGCCAACTTCACACTTCTTAAGACAGAAGTGGCAAACTTCACTACATCCATGCAGATGGACAACAGAGGTACACTGCTGAATCTTACACAAATGCACTTTATAAGCACTTACACGACTGCATGGATCGTGCTATCCCTAACAGAAGCAAGATGCTATCCTCCAAAAAAAGGAAGCCAATCTGGTGGTCTTCTGCCATAAGCAAACTCTACAACAGAAGAAAGAAACTGTTGAAAAAAGAGTAAAATCCCATGATTGGAGGAACTCCCTGGTCAGCCTCAGTAAGAAGTCGAGATCCCTCATAAAATCCTCCAAAGCTAGTCATGAAAACAAAATTGCCACTGATTATAGACAACCACAAAGAATTCTATAGCTATGTCAAAAATCTCAGTGGCAACACTCAGATCTGCTCTGAGTTACAGCACAATGACACTAAATATACAGAAACAACTGATATTGCCAACATCCTGGCAGACAGGTCCAGTGCTAACTTCAGCCCCCTCTCACCCCCTAAAGGGCCCATCTTTATACCGGAAGAATGCAAAGTTCCTGTAATCCCAGCTGCACAGGTAAAAACCACACTCTCCAAAGCCAAGAACACAGCATTCATGGGACCTGACAACATCCCAGGCTGCCTTCTACATGAACTACAGAATGAACTGGCACCCCACCTAAGTACCATGTTCAATCATAGCCTCACCTCAGGCTTTGTGCCCATTGAATGGTGCACTATGACAGTTATCCCACTCCACAAAGGGTGGGCCACAACAGACCCCGGGAACTACCACCCCATTAGCTTGACGAGCCTCATCTGCAAGGCCATGGAACGTATCATCATGGAACTCATAAACAAAGACATTGGAGATCTCCAAACTCTGGACCCCACACAGTTTGGCTTTGTAAAAGGTAGATCATGTCTTCTAAACCTGATAGACTTCTTTGAAGTAGTCACCAAAGCCATAGATGAGGGTAATGTGGTTCACACAGCCTATCTAGATCTCGCCAAGGTGTTCAACATCATCCCCCACTCTGGAATTATAGATAAACTCACTAAACTAGGTATAAATCCCTATGTCACAAGATGGGTTGTCAACTGGCTTACTGACAGAACCCACACTGTGAAAGTAGCAGACTCCAAATCAGACTTCAGACCAGTGACAAGTGGAGTACCACAGGGTTCAGTCTTGGGTCCTCTTCTGTTTGGTATCTACTTCTCTGAAGTACAGGCTAACAGAGAAGGTCTTTGGCTAACTACATTCACAGATGACTGCAAACTAGGAGCCATAACTGACACTCCTAACGATGTGGACATCCTACAAAAGGGCCTCACTGAGACAGATGCCTGGTGTCAAAGACATGGTCTCAAGCTCAATGCCAAAAAGTGCATTGTCATCCCCTTTGGTAAAAACTCTGTACCCATGAACTACCACATAGGCGGTAGTCTACTTAATGCTGAAAGTGTGATAAGTGATCTTGGGACACAGGTGGACAGTAGTCTCTCCTTTGATAATCACATCACCACAGTGGTCAGGAAATCCTTCTACGTGGCACACCTCATCACAAAAGGTTTCTCATCCAGAAAAAAAAAAGAGGTCATTGTTCCCCTCTACTCATCACTCATTAGACCCATTATAGAGTACAACGCCCCTTTTGGTATGTACCTCACAAGACATCTACAACAACTGGAAAGGCCGCAAAAATACCTTACAAAGAGGATTACTGGCCTCAAACAGATGCCTTACGCAGACCATCTCAAATAACTCCAGCTTTACTCCGTCGCATATCACCTACTCAGAGGCGATCTCTGTCTCACATACAAAGCTATGTCAAACCGAGAGCTGTTGGACATGCTCCACTTAAAGAAATCCCAATCCCTCTGAGGTACACGCTCTAGGTACCTAATCCTTGTCACCACAATAAACAGAACATGCTGGAGGGATAGATTCCTGTCCCAGAGACTTCCCATACTCTGGAACAGACTACCTATCTATGTCAAACAGAGCTCCTCATTAGCACTCTTCAAGAAAAATCTCGATGATTGGATGGGTAATAGGAAATTCACCCTGGGGATCACTTCTGTGGTTCTGCTTGACAGGGGCACAGGAAAGTAATTTTCTTGGCTGGCGAAAGCCAGGTTACCTTTTTGGCTAGGCTTGTATGGGCCCTAGGGACAATAGCCTAGTACCTACCTATGAACCTATGAACCTAAGGCTGACCTCCAGCTATTAGGCGATAAACTGGCCAAATCTCAAGCCCTCATAAACACTGAGATCATGGTGGCTTATGCAGACATGTTCACAGAAACCCTGTATGAGCATGTTAATAGCTGCATCAAGGTAGCCATACCCACCAGGGAGAAGTACAGATCCAACTCAAAATCAAACCATTCTGATGGAATCACAGAATTAATAGGATGTATAACAGAAGGAAGAAACTCATGGCAAAAGTTATGGGTGCAGCACACAGCAGGATAAAAGCACTCTCATTAAAATAAACAAATAAATCAGAGGACAAATGAAGTCTACCACAGGCAGAAGTGATGTTTCTGGCTCTCAGGCCAAGGACAACCACAAAGCATACGTTAGCTATGTCTGCAACTGCAAAGGCAAAACACAATTGTGTGCATATTTCATTGTAATTAAAACCACCTACAATAAGGCAGATGATATAGCAAACATCCTGGCTCATAAATTGGGCCCCAACTTTAATCCTCTCTCCCACTCAACCTTCCCTCAGGAAAAACCATCAAATATAAGTACCCCAGGGCCCCGACTATCACTTGGGATCAGGTTCTTGATGTTCCTCTAAGATCAAGTACACTGCATCAGTGAGCCCAGACAATATCCCAGGATGCCTTCTATATAGCATGAGCCCCTGGAATTAGTATTTCACTGTAGCTACCAAACAGGTATTGTGCTTCATGAATGGAGAACAGCAGCAGCCATCCCTCTGCACAAAGTTGGGCCATCTACAGACCCTGGAGAACACAGACCCAGAAGTTTCACTAGTCTGATACGTAAAGCCATAAAAATAATTATCAGGGAAATGATCAATGTAGTACACCACAGACATTGGACCAAACCCAGTTTGGTTTAGTCAAGGGAAATCATGCCTACTCTACTTGGTGTAACTTTTTGAGAAGGTAGCCAAAGCAATGGATGAGGGAAAAATAATTCACTTCACCTACCATGGCCTGACATGGCATTTGACACTATACATCGATCAGGCATTGTTGACAAACCAAACTCAAGAGGTTAGGTACAAACTAGTGTGTCAGTTGGTAAATAGCCTAGTGGCTGACAGACAGGATCCAAGAAGTTAACACTGGGGAGTTCACCTCTACAATGAGGCCAGTCACCAGTGGACTTCCTCATGAACCATTCCTCAGACTGCTCTTTTTAGGCATTTACTTCTCTGCAATCACAGGCACTGTCAGTATTCTCTGGCTGACTACATTTGCAGATGATTGCAAATTAGGAGCTGTCATTGAATCCCACAGTGACACAAATGTTATCCAGGAGGGGCTGACACAGACATACAGTTGGTGTCAGAACCATGGACTAACACTAAATGCCAAGACATGCAAAATGCTATCCTCTGGGAAGTCATCCACCCCTGGTAATTATCATATCAATAGCACACCTCCAACAGTTGACCCAGTAGTCAGGGACGTAGGGTCACACATAGATAGTGATCTAGTCTTTGACTGTCACATGTCTGCAATACTGGGGAAATCATTCTATGTCGTGCAACCTATAACCAAATGCATGGCATGTAAATCCAAGAAAGTCAAGGTTCCACAGTATTTGGCATTCATCAGACCTATCTTTGAGTGCAATGCCACCTTTGGTATGTACCTAACCAGGCATATCTGACAACTGTAACATCCACAGATGTTCCTCACTAAACCACTACAGGGTGTACGCAACATATCCCATGCAGACAGTTTCAAGGCCCTATCTGTGTATTCTGTCTCCTACATGCTATAGAGAGGAGGTGTATGCCTGCCATACAGGGTAGTGTCAGATCCCACTGTGGACATCCTGCATATCTATAAAACAACTAGCACCAAAATTACCTGTTATATAGACCTACACCTTGCCTGTGGTATTAAAGAGGACATGCTGGCAAGACACATATGTAACCCAGAGACTACAACCTATATGGAAAAGGCTCCCCATCCATATGAAGCAGAGTTCCACCCTAATGGAAATCAAGTGCAAGTTACACAATTTGATGGGTAACAGGACAATCATCCCTTGTACTATCAATGTCTCTAATGGACACCGGGAAACTGTATATGGTTCATCTCCCAGGCCCCAACTTGTAGATGTTTCATCTCCCAATACCCTTACAGTTATCAAGAACTTGTCAGACAGGGGCGTGGCCAAGGATGAACACAGGATAGCAGCAGATTTCTTCAGCTCCACCAATTTCATTACACTGACAGGAATTAATTACTTAAAAAATTAATTTTTGAAGTAATTTTCTTTCTAAATATGTTTGTTTTATATAGTTCTTGAACTATATCTAAAAAAGAAAGGATATTTTAACAATATTCCTGTCAGAAATCACATTGGAAATTTTCCTGTCAGTTTATCAGTCTGAAATGAGTTCCAGTAAGACAAATTCTCAAGACTCCAGCATCAAGAAAGAACTTCAGTCTCTGATAACTATAATCCAGCAACTTACTGCTAAGATGGATAAAATGGATACTAAAATTGATACCTTCATAGAAAAAACTACAAAACAAATAGACTTGTTACATATAGACCTGCAACAACAGAAGATCCAGATGACAGGCATAGAAGAAGCTGTGAATGACATGGAAAATAGAATCCAAGAAGAGGAAATCAACATTGAGTTTCTGCTGAAACAAAATACACATTTACAAACAAAGCTGGATGACTTGGAAAATAGATCTAGGCACAATAACATTAGGATTTTTGGACTGCCAGAAAATATTGAAGGTAACAATATTACTTATTTTTTAACAACATGGCTCCTAAAACTTTAGACTTACCAGAAGCATTCTCTTTTGGTATCGAAAGAGCACATAGATCTATAGCTAATACTAACTCTAACAAAAACTATCCTAGATCAGTTATAGTTAGATTTCTATCATCTTTTGATAAAGAGATGGTTCTTAAATCTGCTTGGGCTAAAGCTCCTGTTAAGATTAATGAGACAACTGTGCATTTTGACAATGACTATTCTTCCTTGGTAATAGCTAAAAGAAAAGTTTTTCTGCCACTAATAAGGGAGCTTAAAAAGCACAGTTTAAAACATACCTTCTGTTTCCTGCCAAGCTAAAAATCTTCCTTCCTGATGGTCCCAAAATTTTTGATGACTTAGACTCTGCTTTACTGTTTATCAAAAAAAATAAGATTTTGGATAAAATAGAGGAAATGGAATGGGCTAGTCCTTCATTAAAGAGACTGGCAACTGAAACTTCGTGGAAGACTTCAGAGAAGAAGAAGAGACTAAAGAACAAATGATTTGTTCTATGTTTTTTTCTTTTTTCTCTCATCATTTTACTTCATTATTAATCTTTTTAAATATAGTTCCTGCATTTCCAGAAAGCCACAAATGTTCTGAAAAAGATTTAATCAAAGTAATTCTTTGTGTGCATAGAAATGTTTTGTTTCATAACCAGTCAAAATATCTGAGGAACTAATAACAAGCTATTATTCAATTTGTTTCTCTTTCTCAAGAAGAGAAGTAAGGTCAGTAATTTGATACATTTTTTTTTTTTTTCTCCTTTTCTTCTTTTCTTTGTTTAAACAATGACATTCTATTTAGATTATGTAGTGGGTAAAGGGTGGGGAGGGCAGGGAGAGAAGAGTAATGAAAATATGATAAATGGAATAATAACATATGTATTCCTTGTAAAAAGTTTATATGTTCTTCAAATGCTATTCCTAATTATACTTTCTTGATTATACTGCTTATGCTTGTTTGTAAATAATCTGTCATGCTTTAACTAATAATAATTAGAACTAAATAATAGTAAATAATATGTTTTATTTTTAACTCTATTAATATAAACAGCAAGTAGTATTCCATTATATACTTCTTATAGCTTTCTCTTACATTTTTATTTCTGCTTTACACTCTTTTATTTTCTACTCTTTTTCTTTTCTTTATTCTTTTTCTTTATTTTTTTTCTCATATTAATATATAGAAATGTTTTTGATCATATAGACACAGTAAATAATAAGATTTGCATAAAAATTGAGTTGGGACAAAAATATTGAGTTTTATTACTTATTAATAACTTTGGGCTTAATTTCACTTACATAGAGGCTGTAATAACCTGTAAAATATATCGCGAAGGTTTTGTCATGTTTAGATGCATTTACACTGCTAAATTAATGTTTGTCACTAGTTTTTAACAAGTTTCCCGCCAAAATGTTAAGGGAGACAATCTGGGATGTGGGCTACCTCATGAACAGTGTCCTCAAGCTGTTTCAAAAGCTTCAACTCTCAGAATTCTCACAGAGAAGCTGAAAGCAGTCAATCTGACCTTTGACCCAGATATCACACTGACACATCACAGATTCAGGAAGAACACTCTACCAGGAAGTAGAACTGATGCAAATGCGACTATGTGAAGGAAAATGAACTCTTTGACATTTAAATGTGAGTTATTTTATATAATTACTTAAATATCTATGTTATAATTCATAAAATATGTCAGTTATAATGATTTTAAATGATGCAGTTTCTTGTAGTAAGTAAATGCCTTATTTTAGAAGGCATAGAAAATGAAACATTTATTCAAGTGTTTTTGAAAATCTACTTGACTGCAGCATACTAATCTGTGTTGAAAACTTATGTTCCAAACATATACATTACTATAACTCATTTAATTCATCTGATTGACAAGCATAAATAACTTTATAACTCTATTCTGGAAGAAACTGTCATGTGATATATTTTAAAGCAGTAGTATAGACAAACAAAATACAGATGTTTTTACAATAATGCAAGTGTTTCTGAGAATTTGCATAACTATGCAGTATGATTTATAACAATTTCTATAAATATAATATTTTATTCTATTGACAATAATGAGTATGAGTAAAATGCTCATATACAAGCAATTCAAGGTTTTTGAAGCTGTTGACTGCATTTACATGACAGAAAATAGATGCATCTTAATATATGTAATGTCTGAACCATATTAGCCAAAGTTTTTGATTTAAATGAATGTTAGAACTTATTTTTACATACTTTGAATAAATTAATATGTAAATATGCCTTCCTTTTTTTTTTTTTTCTCTCTTTCTTTCACTCTCTCTCCCTCTTTCACATCTTTTATTTCTCTCTCTACTCTTGGTTCCTAATATCAAGTATATTTGAATGCTATTTGAATACAAGTATATTATATTACATAGATGTATATAGTAGTATGAATAGTTTTTAAAAAAATTTATTTTAGTTTATATGATGCTGTTTTATCAAATGTGTAGTCTTGTCTTGCTAGATAACTGAATTGAAAGCTGTTAATTTAAGTTAAATATAACCAGTATTAAATTGATAAGGTGGTAGCTGAGGTACTGCTGCTTAGGGTAGGGGGTTAACTTGAGTGGTGAATACTACTCTAAGTTGGAGTTTTTAACTCCAGGCTGGATGCAAGGTTTAATCCTTACATTATTTTCACTTGTTCATTGTTATATGTATATAGTTTTGACATTCACAATATATTTTGTACACTCATTGTCACTACAAACAAAATTGAATCCTATTCAAAATCCCATAAGAGATTCAATAAATACAGCTATATTTAAAGGTACACCTAAAGGAGGAGATGTAACATTACTTATGTTGTTATTTGTTATTTTGATCATAAGATTCTTAAGTTTTAAAAATGCCAAATGACATCTTTAAAAGGAATTTCTTTAAACATTAATGGATTGAATAATCCGTGTAAAAGGGCAAGCCTAATAAGATACATTAATTTACATAAGGCCAACTTAGTCTTCCTGCAAGAAACCCATCTCTTGAAAAAATATTGATAAACTAGCCACAAACAAATATACAGTATTGGTTAGTTCAGAGCACACTCAGAAAAAAAGAGGAGTGGCTATTTTATGGAATAAAAGTATGCCCATTCCTAAAACCATTAAGTCTTATCAGGATGACAAAGGAATGTTTTGTATGGTTACAATACAAATTAATGGGAAGACTTACACTTTAATTAATGTATATTGGATAACTGGAATTGGTATTAATACAGTGAAGCATAATCTTGATAAGATCATATCATTCTCTATAGGAGATATTATTTTAGCTAGTGACTTTAATTGTATACTACATGAAAGTGATACTACCACTATAGGAAAAAGAAGAATTGCATCTAATGCAAAACATTTAAATGATTTTGCTAATTCTTATCATTTGAATGATATTAATAATCAGATAGATTCAAAATCATTACCATACACCTTTTTTCTAACAGATACAAAACTTATTCAAAAATAGATAGGGTCTTCATTTCTAACCAGATGGTAACAGATTTAATTAATTCCAAAATCATTTCATGTCCTATATCTGATCATAATTCAATTGTTTTTGAATTCATGATAAAAATACTCATAATGTTCAGATCAAAAGGATACCAGCATACTTAACTCAACTAAAAGACTATAAAGAATATATACTTTCAGAAGTACAACATTTTCTAGACATAAATAATACTCCTGAAGTCTCCATTGTCTATGTTTGGGATGCCTTAAAATCATATCTATATGGACAAAGTATAAGATGGTATAATAATAAAAGGAAATCTTGGGATAAGGAATTGTTAGATATTCAAAGTAAATTAGACTCTTATAAACATAATAATAAAGAAAATATTATGGATAAGAAAGTCATTGAAGAAATAAACAAAATAAATGAGAAATACAAAGAAATTTTAACTCATAAAGTTAAAATAACTCTAGAGAAATACAAGTTTTTGTCTTACTCAATAAGCCCCAAATACTTACATAAAACAAAAAGGTTGAATAAACAAAACCATATCAAAGAAATCTTTTCTCTAAGGAAAAAGAAGAATGTTTCTAGTCTACCGGAAATGCTAGATGAATTTAGAAATCACTTTCACAATATTAACAATAATAACATTAACATGGAACCTAAAGATAAAATAAAAGAGTTTATAACCACAAACATGAGTAAAAACTTAATAAACAACAGATTAAACTATTGGACAAAAGTATTTCATATACAGAGGTTATTACACAGATAAATAAGCTTAAATCAAACAAAGCACCGGGTAATGATGGTATTATACCAGAGATATATAAAATCCTTTCTAAAAGTACATATTCATTGATACATAAGGTTTTTATTTTGGCCCAAACTGAGTTAATAACCCCCCCATCTTGGCAATATACATTTATTTCGCCAATTTTAAAACCTAATAAAGATCCAACTAGATGTACTTCATATCGCCCATCTCATTACTTAATGTTGATTATAAAATGTTTATGAGTATTTTTGCTGATAGATTGAAGACAATCATTCCCGCCATTATAGATATAGATCAGACAGGCTTCATTGTAAATAGAAATACTTTTGATAATATAAGAAGAACTTTAACATTAATTGATTTTGCAAATAGGAAAAAGAAAGATTTAACACTTATTAGTCTTGATATAAGTTCAGCATTTGATTCAGTAAGTTGGGACTATCTGTTTACCTTACTGAAGTGCACAAACTTCTCAGATGCATTTGTAAATCTAATTGAGCATTTATACAAAGGAGCGTTGGCTTATATTAAGGTAGGAACATATGTGTCACAAAAAAATACCCATTCTTAAAGGTACAAAACAAGGATGTCCACTTTCTCTATTATTATTCACTTTAGTAATGGAGCCTTGGGCTAATTTGATCAGAAACAGTACTGACATAGAGGGTTTTGAAATAGATGAAAATACAACATCCAAAATTCAACTTTTTGCAGATGATGTTCTAATTACATCAGCAGGATCTAATTCTTCTATGCAGTCTCTATTTGATAAAATGATGAATTTTAAAAGTATTTCTGGTTTAATATTCAATGAAGAAAAAACTAAAATACTACCTATATATACACGAAAAAATATTCTCATTAGTGATTTTACTAAATATGTACCCAATTCAGGTCAGATAACTTATTTAGGTATAATACTATCTAAAGATATTAAATCTATTATATATAATAATTATAATACCTGTTTTCTTAATATACAAAATCTTTTTAATACCTGGAATAATATGTTTTTACTATGGAGGAGAGACTTACAATTATTAAAATGATAATATTTCCCAAGATTTTATACTTAATACAATCAATAATACTTCCACCTACAAAAATAATTATCAAGAAACTGAATACACTAATGTTAAATTTCCTATGGGCACCTAATAGACCTAGGATTGCATTAAAGAAACATACTAATAGCTGGTCTCAAGGGGTATTTCTTTTCCAGACTTTAATTTATATACTATCTCTTCTATTGTAAAAGTCATTACTTTATTAATAGATCAGTCATATGTCGCAAAATGGAAAGATTATTGGGAGCTAATTAGTATGCACTTCATGAAAATCTCCTTAACACATAAAAATATGATTGTAAATAACTCCATGTTATGGTTACTAAAGGAATTTTGTACTTCACCTATTACACCTAAACATATGGTTTGTTACCCATTAAATATTATTATTAGCTATCGTAACTTTATATTCATGCACCCTAAGTATAGGGAATGGAATTTTATTATATTCCCTATAATGTATACTCAGGGTATGCTTTTGTAATCTACTTCTGAAGGAACTCATTTAGCTATAGATAATGATCTAAAGTACTGGTATCAGTTGATATCTGATAATAAAGTTAAAAATCTAGATTTCTTAAAAAGTACAGTTTTGTACCTACCATAAATGTAGATGTTCGAAGATCCACATTGCTGCAGCCCTTACATATGGGTAGTCCGCTGTCCTCGGTCAGCCCGAATACCAAAGTATTGGCGTCGGTCAAGGCGCTTAAACTGACATCAGGATGTCAGGGTACAAAAGCATGACCGACGCCATTCCTCAGTCTTTTCTTGCCCCAGATGTCAGAAGGCCCTAACAAGAAAGGCCAAAGTCAAAAACCAGCAAAACCTAACCAACCACCCGTGCACTAACCATATTTACAATATGTACAACACAAACCACACCACCCCTTCAACAACAGAGGGAAGGAGGGATATTGGACTGCAGCAATGTGGATCTTCGAACATCTACATTTATGGTAGGTACAAAACTGTACTATGTTCTTCATCTCACATTGCTGCAGTCCTTACATATGGGTAGAATCCCAAAGCAGAGGTAAGGGAGGATGGCAAAACTATAAAACATTAGGAGCTGCCAACATGCCCTGTAAAATTGCAGTGGCAAACCCAGCCCTAGATTTAGAGTAAAGTGGAAGGTGGTAATGCTTAGAGAAAGTATGCACTGAACTCCAAGTAGCTGCTTCCAAAATATCTTTAGTGGCCACCCCCCCTTAAAAAAGCTGTAGAAGTGGCAGTAGCTCTAGGGGAATGAGGCCTAATCCCAGCTGGAATCTCCTTACCATGATGGGAATAACAGAAAGCAATACAAAAACCAATCCACTTAGAAATAGTTTGTTTTGAAACAGGTTTGCCCTGAGAACCCAAAGCAAAAGAAACAAACAACTGCTGAGACTGCCTGAACCCTTTAGTTCTGCTCAAATAAAATCGCAACTGTCTGTGTATATCCAAAGTATGCAAAATCCTTTCCCCTTTATTTTGGGGGTTTGCATAAAAAGTAGGCAAATGAATAGTTTGGTTTAAAGCCACACTAGAAACCACTTTAGGCATAAAAGAAGGGTTAGTACGCAAAGACACCCTATCCTTGTGGAAAATTAAGAAAGGCTCAACTGCCATAAGGGCCTGTAATTCAGAAACCCTTCTTGCAGAGGTAATGGCCAACAAAAAAGCAGTCTTCCATGATAAATATTTCAACTCTGCCGATGCTGCAGGCTCAAAAGGTTGTAGAGTGAGTTTCTCCAACACAAAATTGAGATCCCAAGCAGGAATAGGAGCTCTATGTGGGGGTCTTATATTCTTTGCCCCTCTAAGGAATTGCTTAAACAAAGGCTGAGAAAATAATGGTGAGTCACAGTCATAGTGAGCAGAAATTGCTGCAGCATGAACCTTTATAGAGGAGAGGGACAAACCTTTGTCCAATAACTCAGTAAGGTATTGAAGAGCAACACTTAAATTAGGTTTAGAAACATCAAAGTCCTTTGCTGTACTCCAAAATAAAAATCTCCTCCATTTATCTGCGTAAACTTTCCTTGTACTAGGCCTTCTGGCCTCCAAAATAACATTCAAAACTTGTTGTGGAAGCTGAGACCCTCCAGGGTTTAAAACAGAATATGCCAGGCTGTCATATGTAGAGAATGAAGTTTGACATTGAGTAAATGACTGTTCTCCTGAGACAGCAGGTGAGGAATCGAAGGCAAAGGCCATGGAGGCTCCTGTACCAGACTTCTCAGTAATGGGTACCAGTGCTGTCGAGGCCAATCTGGAGCTATTAAAATCATGTTTGGCATGTCCCGTCTGACCTTCAGCAGTACCTTTGGGAGGAGAGGCAGAGGTGGAAAGGCATACACGTGAAGATTGCTCCAATTGAATGAGAGAGCATCCACTTTCCAAGCTGTGTGATGAAACCTTTTTGTGCAAAACTTTGGCAGCTGGTAATTTAGTGGAGAAGCGAACAGATCTATGTCTGGAGTTCCCCATAACACTGTCAATTTCTGAAATACATGAGGATCCAATTTCCACTCGTGGGGATCCATAATTTGTCTGCTCAACACATCTGCTAAGGAGTTCTGTGCTCCTGGCAGAAACCTTGCCTGAAGATTTAGCTGTAAACTGAGAGCAGTCTCCCACAAAATCATTGCTTGTCTGCATAGAGGATAAGAATGCATTCTCCCTTGCTTGTTGATGTACCACATGACAGTTGTGTTGTCTGTTTGAATCAACACCTGCCCTGGAAGAAGTAAATCCTTGAAAGCTATCAATGCAAATTGGACTGCTAACATCTCCTTCAAGTTGATATGTAGATGTTGAAGTCTGGCAGGCCACGTGTCTTGTACCCATTTTCCATTTAGATGAGCTCCCCAAGCTTTGTCTGAGGCATCTGTCGTTAAAATCTGACTCGCCTCTGGCCGGGTCACAGAGAGTCCCTTGTTTAGGTGACATTCCTGAGCCCACCACAAAATTCCTTTTGAATGCAAGGTATTATCTGAATGACAGTGTCCAAATCTTGGCAGCGCTGTGTCCATACATTCTTGAGATACCATTGTAGCTTCCTCATATGCAGTTTGGCATTGGGAAGTACCAGAATACAAGATGCCATGAACCCCAAGGCTTGAAGGACTGTCCTTGCAGTCAGCCTGGACTGACGAGACAACTGGTGGAAGTAAAGAGAAAGATTCTTTTGTTTGTCCGGGGTCAAAAAGGCCATCTGGGATGCTGAATTCAGTCTCACACCCAGAAAGCACATGTCCTGAGAGGGTACTAGACTGGACTTTATTTCATTCACAGAATACCCCAGGCATCTTAACACTGCCATCACATACTGTAAATGATGAAGAAGTTCGTCCTTTTTTTGGGCCAGAATCAGGCAATCATCCAAATAAGGATAGATCTGTATTCCTCTTAGCCTGAAGAAAGCTACCACTGGAGCCAGAACCTTCGTGAACACTCTGGGCGCAGTAGATAAGCCAAAGGGCAATGCAGAGAACTGATAATGTGAAGTCCCAGCCCGAAAACGCAGATACTTCCTGCAACTGGGCCTGATAGGAACATGAAGGTAAGCCTCCTTGAGATCCAGAGTCACCATCCAGTGATCTTTGCCCAGCAGAGGTAAAAGCTGTTGTAACGTCAACATTTTGAACTTGGGAATGTCCAGATATGTGTTGAGGATAGATAAATCCAAAATTGGTCTCCACGTGTTTCCTTTCTTTGGTACTAGAAACAGGCGAGAATAAAATCCTAGGCCCACTTCTGGCAGAGGGACCGGTTGTATGGCCCCTATTTGAAGTAGTAGAGAAATTTGTTTGCGAGCCTCTAGTCTTTGCTGAGGAGGAACGTTCGGCATGCCTCTGAAAGGAGGCAAGGTATGGAAATAAAACTTGTAACCCTGGTGTATGATATCCAATACCCATTTGTCTTGGGTAATCAAGATCCAATTTTCTTTGAAGAGTGCTAACCTTCCTCCCAAAGGTGCTGCCAGGCAAGAAGGATCTGGCAGCTGAAAAAGTAGGTCATTGGGCCTGTTTATGAAAGGACTGGCCCCTGCCCTCACCCGAAGATTGTGCAGGTGAACTCCCTGTTCTAGGCCTGAAAGAACTCTGAGCTCTGCCCCTACCACGTCTAGATCTACCCCTAGACTGAGAATCATAAGAAGGATACGTCCACCCCTTAGCAGACCAATTTCTGCTAAACTTCGGAGGCTGAACTTGCAAAAAATCTTTAACAGCCTGCATAGACTTAGCCTTGTCTTCCATTTTCTTCAAGGCTGACTCCACAGGTGAACCAAACAACACATCAGACTGCAAAGGAGCATCCAAAATCCTTGTCTTAACATGGTCAGATAAATTCTGATCCTTCAGCCAGGCGTGCCTGCGAAGAACTGAGCCAGTGGCAGCCACCCTAGACGAGGCCTGCACAGCATCAAAACCACACTGTAATGAATGCTTACCCACCTGTTCAGAGACATGCACCAAATCTTGTAATTCTTTACACTCACTGCCTTCCGCCAGAGCATCCACCTTAGACTTCAATTGAGAAAGAAGAAAGTTTTGATATTTCAACATATGAAACTGGCAATTCAAAGCCCTCATAGCTAAGGTAGAAGATGTATAGACCTTCTTTCCCCATCTATCCAAAGCTCTGGCTTCTTTATCTAGAGGAACCGGATTTTTTACAACAGAGGCCTTGACACCCTTAGGTCCCTGACTAACAGTTTCTGGGTCCGCCCTAGGACTCTTATAAAGATATTTATGAGCCTCAGGCACCCTGTAATACCTATCCGGTTTAACAGGAGCAGGAGGCAGAGAATCAGGATTAAGTGAAGCCTCTGCAAATACATCTTCCACAACATCCAGAACAGGGGGTATAGCCAAGGGCCTATGCTGGGGTAACAGCAAAAACTCCCTAAGCCTTTTCCTAGAATCAGAGAAATCCTGACCTTCCAACTTAAAATGTTCCCTCATAGAATGAAGTGTCTCTGAAAAAGAAAAATCCTCTGGAGGAGAAGCAGAAGGAGTGGAATCATCTGCATCAGAATCAGAATAAGGACAGTACTCCTGCAAGTCTTCAGCTGAAGACTCTGAAACATCCGAAACCTGCTCAAACTCTGGCTCCACCCTAGGCCTTTTATCAGGAGGGGGCAAAGAACCTCTAATCAGAGTAATCAAATCTTCTGCCATTTTAAGCATGTGCTTCTTAGGCACAGACCCTGCTGAACTAGGAGTGACACCAACAGAAGCTAAAACTGGCCTGCCTCTGGGAGAAGCCTTGGAAACAGAAGGAGAAGGCCTAACCATCCTAGGAAGGGAGGGGATTACAGTAACTTGAGAAGCCCCTTCAGCCTGACCTGCCTCCTGAGAGACCACCTCCTGCAAAATCAAAGTCTCCCCCTGAGACTCCAGAGAAGTCTCCGTCGGAACCACCGGTTCCACTGAAGCCTCTAAAGAACCGGCGTCCGGAGCGGATGACTCATCTTGCCTGGGTTTAACTGCTTTGTCTTTGCGCTTGTTCGAGAAGCGGCGCGGAGAATCCGACGGCATATTATAATTGCACCGCTTCCCAAAGACCAGCCTAGCACAATCTAACCTTCGCTTAATAGTGCGTTTATTGAACCTAGCACAAAAGCGACACCCAACAACGTCGTGCTCAGGCCCCAAACAAGGAATACACAAAGAATGATAATCCCTATGCGTATCTGTTTCCCACAAGAAATACAGTTATTCACTTTTTCTGACATCCGTAAAACACTGAGGCAAGAAAAACCAAAATATTCTAACGGGTACTTAGCCAACTTGATTCAGTCTGAAACTCAATTAAAATTTCAGAACGAACGGCACTTGCAACACTGCTTCTGCATCGGACCATGCGGCAAAAAAGACTGAGGAAATGACGTCGGTCATGCGCTTTTGTACCCTGACGTCCTGATGTCAGTTTTAAGCGCCTTGACCGACGTCAGCCTAATACTTTGGTATTCGGGCCGACCGAGGACAGCGGACTACCCATATGTAAGGACTGCAGCAATGTGAGATGAAGAACATCAAGAATTTGATCTAAGAGAAACTTGCTGGTTAGAGGCTCAGACCTTTAGACAACATCTCATTGATAGAATAGATCTAATGTCTATAACAGTTAAAGAATCTATTCCAACACTGATTGATTACTTGATATTAAATTTACAACATAAAGTTTCTGATAAAGGTAAACTTTCATACATACATAAAATTATCAGACAAGAAACTTTTTACAGTGTAGATACATACTGGAATTATTTCACTTATATTAATGGGGACCCACCAAATCAACAAGATAAACAATATATATTGGAATCTGCCTATAGAACTACGTCTTCCATTGTCTGGAGACTTTATACATGGAAATTTTTACATAGATCTTTTTATACACCTTTGATGATGAATAAAATAAATAATAAAGATAATCTATGTAAGATATGTAATGTAGAAATTAATGCTAACTGGGCTCATTTGTTTTATGACTGTATAAAATTGAAAGAATACTGGAAGTCAGTTAATGAATTTTTGCAGGCTCTTTTTACAGATAATTTCATTATTTCTAAATCCCTTATATTATTCAACACACCTGTACCTCAAAGTGTTAAAAAGGTTAAGCTTCCCTTGTTATGGTCTATTCTAGCAGTGGCTAGGAAAATAATAACCAGAAATTGGATTTCAGATACACCTCCTTCGTTCAATGAATTTAAAAATGTTATGAATATAGTGTGCCATATGGAAATAAACACAATTAGGTCAAGAACAACTAGAAAACATCTTATTATATTGTATGGGATAATTTACAAAATTTGTTAAAAAAATCCTAATTTCAATAGCATGGTATTTTAGTTTAATTAATTGATCTGTTTGTAGTGGATGTCTTTGTAAATACTTTAGTTGTTTTGTTGAATGTTATAATCATATCTATTTTTAATTACTTGTATAAAATTGTTATGATATTTCTCTTGTATGTTAAGACAATAAACCTGTTTTGAAAAAAGAACTTGTCAGAGATTTGGGATGCATGGCTAGGCTTAAAGATGCCTTTGTGTTCGTTAGCCTAATAAACACATATGAACCTATGAATCCATGAACCTATAGTGTATTACTTTTCTGATGACATTTCTCTTCCATACTGACATTCAGTCATGTGCTTTGATGTTGATGGATTGATTGTAGATGTGCATGCCTAGGTGTGTCCTACACAATCCTGAAAGTGAAACATAAACATTTCAATGAAATACCTTTCATTGAGTGACTGCACAGTCATTACAACAGCATCCATTGAAACGTACACAAATTATTATGGTATACTCATAAATGGCAAAGTACAATATCTGTAAATGAACAGTACAAGTAGCATGTCTAAAGCAACAATGGATGAAACAAATTCATATTAATGTAGATTGTCACTCTGTGCAGCAGACACATAGCTTTATTTCCCTGCATCCATGAGAAAGATGATAGGGATGTGGCACAGGTATCATCCCTTGCACAGGATGTTGTATGGGGGTGCAGGAGGTCTAGGCTGACCCAATAGGTGAGCAAGTGTGTGTGTGAGTTAGGAAGGGAAGCAGGCAATATGGACCATGGAAATGTGGCATTTATGTCTGTATGTCTACTAAATGTGACAATGGCATGTGAGTATCTGAGTGAACACAGCCAAGCTCAGTTCTAGTCATAGGTGTCCTAGGTGTCTGTATGTTGGACAGGTGTGAGCCATGCATGGTAGAGCTAACAGTTCATTGCCTCCACCCCCGAACATGTGAACTGTCTCTGCCAAGAGTTGCACTGGCACCTCCTTGTCCAAGGTCAGATGCTGTGCTAGTACCTGAGGATGATTGCTGTCTGCTGTGAATGTGTCTTCCATGTGACTCCCAGGACCATGAGCCCATGGCTTGCCATGTCTTGCTGTGGACAGCACACTCCCCTTTGGAGTGCTGGATGTACTGCCATTATGGGACCATGATTGTGCATGACCATGTTGACTCTCAGCGGATGTAGTTGCTGACCTATGTCCACGAAGTTGACACTCAACTCCAACCAGACATTCCATCACAGACAATATGCATTCCAAGACAGTGTGTGATCTTTCTCAGAGCAATGTCTTTCCACTGCATCACTCAATTGTTACATGGTGTGAGCAACACAGTGGAGGCTGACACAGTTGTCAGACTGTGCTGTATCCATAACCCTGAACATTCATTGGGAGATCTTTCTGAACATGCCTGTACCTCCATGATGACCCTTAACATATGCCGAGTGACACAAGATGAGACGCAGCATGTGGTGGAGGGCCAGCAGGCCTCCTATCAGCATCCCTATCAATCTGCCTGTGTGGAACATCACCAACTGTTTGGCTATGTCCAGTGTCAACAGTCACTGCTGCCACAGTAGCCACGCATCCCTATTCAATGTCCCCACCCTCTGACTGTCCAATATCTGTGGCCACAGTATGTGTAGGCATGCTGGTTGTGTATGGTGATAGTGAAGACAGATGAGGGATATCTACCTCATGTCAGATTCAGCCCCTGCAACTCCCAGCTGTGCATCACTTTGGCCAGCATCATCATCAGAGTCTGAAGAGAGACTGACATCAGGTTGTGAAGGGAACAAAGACCAACCTTCCTGGTCACCTACGCTCTTCAGTACTATGGTGCAATATATGTTAAGCTGTATATACTGCTGTCACTATTACAGACTTATATAACCCCTAATCTCATGCAGTAGGACAAGAGGGCATTATTTTCTAACACCAAACTTTGATTATTTGGAAAGAATGCAAATGGAGAATAGTTGCATGACCGCCGAAACATACAATAATACACTGTACAAACACGTACACAAATGCATGGATCTCGCCATACCAAATAGAACCAAGATGCTCTCATCCAAAAAAAGGAAGTCAATCTGGTGGTCCCTGGGGTGAATTTTCTATTTCCCATCCACTCATCAAGATTTCTCTTGAAGAGGGACAGTAAGGTGCTCCTATTGACATGTATGGGAAGTCCAATCCACAACATGGGCAGTCTCTGGGTTATGAACCTGTCCCTCCAGCTTGTTCTGCTGATTGTGGTAATGAGGTTGAGGTCCCTGGAACATGTATTGCAGAAGAATTGGGATTTCTTTACATGTTGTATTTCTAACAGAGCTGGGTCAGACATGACTTTGTAAGTCAAGCAGAGATTGCCTCTAAGTAGGCGATATGAGACAGAGAATAGTTGGAGTTTATTTGAGTCTGTCCATTTAGGACAAGTGTTTAAGGCCTATGATCCTCTTTGTGAGGTATTTTTGTGGCCTGTCCAGTTGTTGTAGGTACATGCCAAATGGGGCATTGCACTCAATGATTGGCCTAATGAGGAATGAGTAGAGGGAGACAATGACCTCTTTCTTCCTGGATGCAAAACCCTTAGTGATGAGATGTGCCACATAGAAGGACTTTCTGACTACAGTGGCAATGTGGTGGTCAAAAGAGAGGTTGCTGTCAACCTGTGTTCAAAGATCTCATATGACACCTTCTGTGTTCAGTGGACTACCATCGATGTGGTAATTCATGGGAGCTGGGTTTTTCCCAAAGGGGATGACAATACATTTTTTTGGCATTGAGCTTAAGGCCATGGTTCTGACACCAATCATTGGTCTCAGTGAAGCCTTTCTGTAGGATGTCAACATCACTTGGGGAGTTAATTATGACTCCCAACTTGCAATCATCTGCGAACTTTGTCAGCCAAAGCCCCTTTGTGTTGGCCTGGACTTCAGAGAAGTAGATACAAAACAGGAGAAAACCCAGAACCGAACCCTGTGGGACTCCACTTGTAACTGGTCGACAGTCTGACTTGGAGTCAGCTACTTTCACACTGTGGGTTCTATCTGTGAGCCAGTTTGCAACCCACCTAGTGATATAGTGGTTGATGCCTAGCTTAGAGCATGTTTCTATGATTTCTGAGTGGGGAATGGTATCAAAGGCCTTGGCCAGATCAAGGTAAGCTGTATGAACCACCTTGCCTTCATCCACAGCTCTGGTGACTGACTTAAAGAAGTTGACCAGGTTGAGAAGGCATGATCTACCCTTCACAAAACCAAACTGTGTGGGATCCAGAGTTTGGAGGTTCCCTATATCTTTGCTAATTAGGTCCATGATGATGCATTCCATAGCTTTGCATATTAGACTTGTCAGAGGCTAATATGACAATAGTTCCTATGGTCTGTAGTCACTCCTCCTTTGTGGAGAGGGATGACTGTAGCAGAGCAGCATTTGGTAGGGACAAAGCCTGAGATGAGGCTGTGATTGAACAGGGCACACAGGTGAGGTGCCAGTTCATGCTGTAGTTCATGTAGAACACAGCCAGGGATATTGTGAGGTCCCATAGAAGCTGTATTTTTGGCCTTGAACAGTGCTGCTTTAACCTGTGCAGCAGTAATACTGGGTGCCTAGCAAACTACTAATATTGTGATTGGTCCTTTGGTGGGGGAGAGAGGGGTAAAGTGGCACTTAATCTGTTGGCCAGTGTATTGGCAATATCTGTTGGCTCAGTATAGGAGGTGCCATTGTGCAACAGTCCCGAGCAAATCTGGGTATTGTCATGGCGATTCTTTGCATAACTCTAGAAGGCCTTGTGGTTGTCTTTACTATCTGCTGCAATTCTGTTTTCATAGCTAACTTTAGAGGATTTGATGAGGAATCTCACCTTTTTGTTGAGGCTGTTAAGGGAGTTTTTCCAGTCTTGAGACTTCACCTTATTTCTCATCAGTTTCCTCTTTCTGTTGTAGAGTTTGTTTATGGCAGTGGACTACCAGATTGGCTTCCTTTTTTTGAAGGAGAGCATCTTGGTTCTATTGAGTATGGCAAGATCCATGCATTTGTGTACATGTTTGTACAGGGCATTAGCGTATGATCCGGCAAAGAGTGTGGCTGCAACTAGGATAGTAGCAATAGTGACCTATTCTTGTTTTTGCCATGATAGATACTCATGTATGATCACACACCAAACACAGGAGTCCACTGTAGTGTGCCCCATAGCAGGAACCCCACCCATATAATATATAAAAACAACAATGCTAATCAAATAGCAGTGCCTTATTACAACTGCTATCAAAGGAAGAATCAATGAGACTGCTGTACTTAGTTAACACAGCATTATACCCTTACTGTACTCTATATCCTCTGTAGGTGTAACACAGCTGGAGATCAATGGGGTCATCAGTAGAGTCTCTTATTTCTCCCTTTCCACTTTACTAAACAAAAAAAAAAAAAAAAAAAAATCTGCCATTGCTAGAATCTGCTTGTGTTCTGACTGTGTGTGCTTCTCAAACAATCTAGAAATATAGAGCTAATAAGTATATTTCTTGGCACTTTTTAACTGTTCAGAGTTGAATAAAACAATAATTGAATTCAGTTCAGAATACCGTTTGAATAAATTGCATTTACTTACACTGTATTTGCTTTAATATTGGCACAACTCAAGTGTTCTAGCTTGCACTGCATTTGAATTGTTTTAGTGCTGTTTTAGCTGCTTTTCTGTAAAAAAAAAAAGAGGTCAGTGTTCCTCTCTACTCATCCCTCAGCAGACCCATTATAGAGTAGAATGCCCTATTTGGCATGTATCTCACAAGACACCTACAACAATTGGAAAGGCCACAGAAATATCTCACTAAGAGGATTACTGGCCTCAAACAAATTCCATACGCAGACCATCTCAAAAAACTCCAGCTCTACTCCATCGCATATCGCCTACTCAGAGGCAATGTCTGCCTAACATACAAAGCTATGTCAAACCCAGTGCTGTTGGACATGGTACACTTAAAGAAATCCCAATCTCTCCGAACCACATGCTCCAGGAACCTAAACCTTGTCACCACAATAAACAGAACATGCTAGAGGGATAGATTCCTGTCCCATTGACATCCCATATTTTGGAACAAACTACCCATTCATGTCAAGCAAAGCTTCTCATTGGCCCTCTTTAAGAAAAATCTTGATGACTGGATGGGAAATAGAAAATTCACCCCGGGATCACTTCTGCAGCACTGCTTGACAGAGGCACAGGAAAATAATTTTCTTGGGTGGCGAAAGCCAGGGAACCTTTTTGGCTAGGCTTATATAGGCCCCAGGGCCGATAGCCTAGTACCTACCTATGAACCTAAAAGTTCTAAGCTGTTTCCTGCCTTTCCTGTTACTAGTCTAGTCCAGATACAGATTTGCTGTATCCAGGACCATTTGTAAGCTTCTGAGCCCACCCCCCTAAGCCTTTCTGTGTTGGAGGGAAGCCTTCTAGCTTATCAGTGGGAGTGGTAAGCAATAGGTAGCTTATCTATGACAAGAGGAGTGGTTTCTGGCCCAGAAATGATAGTGTATTGGTCATTTGGGAAGTTTTTCCATTTCTTTCAAATTTCTGGTTTAAAAGTCCATATTTGCACTTGTTTCCCTCCTTTCCTGTAACTAGTCTAGTCCAGATTCAGACTTGCTGTATCCAGGACTGTAAGCTTTTGAGCAGTGCCAAAAAGTCTGCTCTTCAATTTTTCCCTTAAATCTGCTAGTTCCCTCCTCTCCTACACTTTTACTAATTCATTAGTCTAGAACTTTATCAGATTTCTTGTAGCAATTATTGCAGAACACAAAAAGTGATGTTGTTGTTGTATTTTTTGGCTTTTTCATGGTTAGGGGTCGCCACAGCGGAACTCCGGTCTGCTAATGATTGGCAGTAGATTTTTTTACGTACCGAGTTGCCAACCCTGATGCACAACCTTTAACGAAGGTACGCCCATTCACGCATGTCTCCACACAGAAGACGCTTTAGCTGAGAATCGAACAGGACAATGTCTTACTGTTTGGTGACAACGCTACCGCAGCACCATCACTAGCACTAAATGATCCACAAGGAAAAAGCTCCAGTACTTATTATTAATGCCACCTCTCCAGGCATGTCTAAAGGTCAGTTCCCTGTGCTTTTTCCTATTAACCTGGTGAATTTAGGGATCCTGAGGCAATGTAGCAACTGCCTCATGCACACTGACAACTATCTCCTCTTACCTCTCAACACTCAGACCTGCAAGAGATGCACTTATATAAACAAACTGGAAGCTACGCACTATCCTACCAATACCAGAATAGCTGGTCAAGGGGAGACGGTCAACACTTGTACAACACTACATGGAACACATAGCCCTCCAGAACACAGATCAGCACTGCCTTCACATAAAAACACAAACCACACACCCACCTTCACAGAGGCTCTCAATAAAAATCTGCCCAAACAGCAGAGGCCACCAAGGCAGAAATGCACTTGACCACCACAACACAATACTAATCACGAGACACATAACTCTCCTAAACAGTGTGCCAATCAACCAAAGCCCCTAAGGCAAAACAGCATGCCCAACACACTAGTCATAGGTGACTTGATAGTGAAGTACACTAATGTCCCACTCACTAGGTTGAATAAGGAAAAAGTAACAGTAAAGCTGCCTGTCAGGTGCCAGGATCCACCATATAATGCATACACTCATGTCCCTCAACAACAGGTACAAATATGACTCTGTCATTGTACATCTGGGTGTGAATGACCTGAGATGTACCTCCCCAGACTACATGAAAAGAGACATGGAGGAGCTCTCGGAATATGTAGCCCAGGTGGGTATGACCATAGCCCTGAGCAGCATCCTACCATCACCCAGAATTATACCACAGTACAAGCAGAAAATTATTTATTTCAAAAATTGGATAAGTTTCTGGTGTCATTCCAATGGGATCCAGTATCTGTCTGCCTGGGATGACATGATTGACAGACCTCAATTCTTTGCCAGAGATGGCCTGCATCTGTCACCCTCTGGGCTTCCAGATACTGGCCAAGGCTCTTGCCAACCCTATAGTGCCTTTTTATGCTGTTCCAAAGACCAAATTACCACAGTAACAGCTACAAACCAATGCAATCTGAGGGTCACGCTGTTCAATGCTAGAAGTCTAAATCTCAAAAATGTACTCACTCGAAGCACTCCTTAAAATGGAGAACATTGACATTTATGCTGTAACATAGACGTGGTTCAAAGCAGCAGAAAGCACCCCTGCACTGCCAGGCTATAACTCATTCCACACCTTTTGGCCACAGAACTTGGACTGAAGCTCCAAAGGCGGTGGTGTTTCCATATTCATAAAGGATGCACACACACCCAGACTGGTAGCCCAACATAACACATCAGAGATACTTCAGGTGCAGCTAACGTTGGGTAAGACAGCGATTCAGGTCATAGTCTGCTATAAGTCCCCAACCATGTCCCAAGGCTTACACTCCACTTTCCTAAGCACCCTGGAGAATATTAGGGTCCAACCTAACACTCTCATACTGGACGATTTCTACTACCTCTCCATTAACTGGAAAAACTACTCATGTACCAATACAATTATCCAACGTTTCCTGGAATTCATTAATTCCAATGCTCTAGACCAGCTCATTCTTACCTCCACTAGATGTAGCAACATCCTTCACCGAGTCATTAATAACATGGGTGACCATTCCTCTGCACTAATAGTCAGCTCCTCCCTGGTTAGATCTGACCACAAACTAATCACCTTGGAAATCCACACCCCCCCCCCCCCCACAAAAGTAACTACCATGAAAATTTCTCCAAAGCTAACTTTCAGCTCTTAAAATCAGAGGTGGCAAACTTCACATCATCCATGCAGATAGACAATAGTTGCATCACTTGCATGACTGCCGAATCATACACCAATGCACTGTATGGTATGGTGTATGGAAAAACTCCCTTATCAGCCTCAACAAAAAGTTGAGATCCCTCATCAAATCCTATAAAGCTAGCTATGAAAACAGAATTGCAGCAGATAGTAAAGACAACCACAAGGCCTTCTATAGTTATGTAAAGAATCTCCATGGCAATACCCAGATTTGCTCTGGGCTACTCCACAATGATACCTCCTATACCGAGCCAACAGATATTGCCAATATACTGGCTAACAAATTCAGCACCAACTTTACCCCTCTCTCCCACAAAGAACCAATCACACTACCAGTAGATTGCCAGGCACCCAGTATTACTGCTGCACAGGTTAAAACAGCACTGTTTAAGGCCAAGAATACAGCTTCTATGGGACCTGACAATATCCTTGGCTGTGTTCTAAATGAACTACAGAGTGAACTGGCACTTCACCTGTGTGCCCTGTTCAATCACAGCCTGTCCTCAGGCTTTGTCCGTACCGAATGGTGCACTGCTACAGTCATCCCTCTCCACAAAGGAGGAGTGACTACAGAACCTGGGAACTATCACACTATTAGCCTGACGATTCTGATATGCAAAGTTATAAAATGCATCATCATGGACCTAAAAATCAAGGATATAGGGTATGTCCAAACTTTGGATCCCACATAGTTTGGTTTTTGTGAAGTGTAGATCATGCCTGCTCAACCTTGTCAACTTCTTTAAGTCAGTCACCAGAGCTGTGGATGAAGGCAAGGTGGTTTATACAGCCTACCTTGATCTGGCCAAGGTATTTGATACCATTCTCCACTCAAGAATCATAGAAAAACTCACTAAGCTATGCGTCAACCCCTATATTACTAGGTGGGTTGCAAACTGGCATACAGATAGAACCCACAGTGTGAAAGTAGCTGACTCCAAGTCAGACTGCCAACCAGTCATGAGTGGTGTCCCACAGGGTTCGGTCCTGGGTCCTCTCCTGTTTGGTATCTACTTGTCTGAAGTCCAGGCCAGCACAAAGGGACTCTGGATGACAAAGTTCACAGACGATTGCAAGTTGGGAGCTATTATTAACTCCCCAAGTGATGTTGACATCCTGCAGAAAGGCCTCACTGAGACCAATGACTGGTGTCAGAACCATGGTCTTAAGCTCAATGCCAAAAAAAGTGTCGTCATCCCATTTGGTAAAAACTCAGTTCCTATGAATTACCACGTCAATGGTAGTCCACTGAACACAAAAGGCTTTATAAGAGATCTGGGAACATAGGTTGACAGCAACCTTTCTTTTGACCACCACATTGCCATTGTGGTCAGAAAGTCTTTCTATGTGGCACATCTCATAAATAAGGGTTTTGCATCCAGGAAGAAAGATGTCATTGTCTCCCTCTATTCTTCCCTAATTAGGCCACTCATCAATACAATGCCCCATTTGGCGTGTACCTCACTAGACACCTGCAACAACTGGAGAGGCTGCAAAAGTACCTCACAAAGATGATCCTAGGCCTTAAACAGTTGTCATATATGGACAAACTCAAAAACCTCCAACTATTCTCTGTCTCATATCGCCTACTTAGAGGCAATGACTGTTTGACTTACAAAGCCATGTCTGACCCAGCTCTGTTAGAAATGCAACATCTAAAGAAATCCCAATCCCTCCACACCACATGCTCCAGAGACCTCAACCTCATTACCACAATCAACAGAACATGCTGGAGGGACAGGCTCATAACTCAGAGACTGTCCATACTATGGAATAGACTTCCCATACATGTCGAACAGAGCACTTTACTGGCCCTCTTCAAGAGAAATTTTGATGAGTGGATGGGAAATAGAAAATTCACCCTGGGGATTTCTCCAGTGGCTCTACTCGACAGAGGCGCTGGGAACTAATGTTGGGTGGCATGATGCCAGGGTAATCCTAAGGGCTAGGCTTGTAAAGGCTCCAGGGCCATTAGCCTAGTACACACCTATGAACCTATGAACCTATACATACTTATGGATGTAATCCCCATTCCCCCTAAGTATATTCAAACATATGCATCACGTTGGAAACAAAATGTTTACATACCTGATGGAGTACAATACTCCTCTGTTGAAAGATACTGCTATATAAGTACTCTGTCAATGAGTTAACCATACAAACTAACTCTCATACCAACTGGTTCCTCTAGCTTTTTAAGATGGTTCTCATTAGCAGGTGATTGTCTCTGAACCAATCAATGATTCAAAAATGCTACATGCAGCCTACACAGATGATTTGCAATATAATCATACAAGTCCATGCAACTATTCAAGATATAAGGCCTCAGTGTAGATTCCACCCCCTTTCTCATATGTTGGGGTGGAAATTACTGTGGTAAAGATACTACATCAGCACAGAGACAATGTTTGTAGCAGCTACTTTTTACATACAGACGTGTGTGCTACAGGCTGAAGCTGCAGGCAATAGGCATGACAAGCTGAAGAATGTGCAGTACAACAACACTTAAGTGTCATAGTGGGACCTGTGGAAGCCTGGGTGAACAGCCAGAGCCAGACTGATGGAACTCATCCCACTGGAAATTAAGGTATGTGTCAAGGTAAGTATGTTAGCCAAAGGTGTCATTAACAAAGTAAAAGGCAACATGCTTGGTGTGTCCTAGAACAAGGTAGGGGGTACATTAACCATTATGTCAAGCAGTTGGACAACTGCCAAGCCATGTGCTATGTCCTGGTAGTCATCTGGAACATGTGTGCTGGCAATCCTTGCTTCTAGCATGACCTCCATATATGTATGTTACTTGTGCAGCTGTGGTTGTCTGTAATATCACTAGCAAATCATTGTGGGCTGCAGTCTGATATTGCTGGGCCACAATTTCAGTACACACTTCAACATCATGTGGGAATTCAGGCTAATGCATGACCTGACATTCTCTTCACTTTCTAGTGTTGTACTAGGACTAGTTAAGAGTGGTCCTATCTGTAGACCTTTGACTTCCATTATTTAGAAGCAGACATTCTATCTGTACTGTTTTGGGTGGATTAATAGGTGATGAGACAGTCATATATACCACAATTTATAATGGTGATATCCACATAGATGTATTTTAAATGCAATGCTAGACACAGTTGAATTTGAAATCAGGACAATATGGACCAACATTAACATTGTCAGAGAATCTAACAGATCGAGCTACAGAGTCACTGTTATAACAGGTGTATTTTTACATGTTGTAGATATAATTGTACACTTACCTGCTGTTGCATACCTCACTTACATCTATTAATCTGTGTATGGCTTTATAATGATATATTTCTCTACCAGAGTCCCAGTTAAACTCCTATTTTTCCATTAATATTTTAGCAGATTTGTGCAATGTGGCATGAAGCTCAGCATCACATAAACATGCTTAATGATAAGAAAATTATTATATTTTCTTAAAACATCTGTGTTGTTTACCTGGCTGTGTGGCTTGGTGAGTTAATATACCATTGGTTGAGTCCACTGGTACTGGGTTCAAAATAGGGTGTTCTTTTTGAATGTGATTATTATGCTTTCAAATACATATAGTAATATACCACCATTTAGTAGAACTTAGCAATGCTGCACAAAGAGCATTATCTTGCAAAAAAAATCTTTAAAGAAAAAATTTGGGAGATAGGATAGTGGTGAAATGGGGTGCAAACAGTAGGATTAACAAGGTGAAAGGCAGGTAGGTGTGTGCAGGAAGGGTGTAGGAAAGAACCACAAGTAACCATTTTTTCAGCAGCAACTGTAAATCTTAAAAGTTTTTTTTAGCTGAATTTGGACTGTTATCCCCAGAGAGAGTAGTGACAACAACACAAATGCATTGACAAACTAATTGGACCAAATTAAGTGTGTCCAGTGGACAAGTGTGCAAACTGGAGAGCCATGTATGGGATGATATTTTTTGGGGGTCAGTTGCCCTTTTTTTAAGAAAGAGTGGAATGTTGGGGAATGGACATAGGTATGTTTGGGGAAGGTAAGTTGGGAAGATGAGGAAGCTTTTGCAGACATACAAGACAGCAGACAGAGTTGGTGTGGGACACAAGAGGAGGGTGAACACCTTGGTTGGGGATGGTGTTGTGAAATCCCAGTCCCATGGCATCAAACACGGTAGCAGTGTGACTCAAGTCCCACCCATGGGAATGTCGGCACTGCACCTTCACTGCTCCTGTGGAGGCAGTGGTTAACACTAGCACCTGGGGACTGACTGTCCCACCAAGATGGACAGCTTGCTCTCCATCCAATGTAGGTGTGCACCAACATTTTGGCACACAAGCCTACGCACCATGACTGGTTGTTGGTTTTGGGTGATGAATGAACCCCCTCCACCTCCACTCCCAGAGTGAAGGTACACGCCCAGCCTGTGGGGCAGAACTACCCGACTGAGCAAGTACTGTAAGTGTAGCAGAGGGGGGGTGCTAGCAGGCTGCAGCCCAGATGTGCTGGGCTCCAGTACCTCCTCCAGGGGAGCCAAGGTACGTGGATCACCAGGAACTGGTCTGCCTTGTCTCACTGTGGTAAATGAAATATAAACATAAAAGAAAAATAAACATAACTCAAACAAATGTAAGGAATAACATAACAGAAAACAGTAATGAGTAATGGAAACAAATTGAAAATAATATAAAAGCCTGCATAATGCTCAGCTCTTCCTCTTCTTCCACATTAGCCTCATCCTCCTCTTCTGTCACATTTCACTCCCCTCATAGTCTGCATGATCCTAAGGCTCTCCTATCCCCTTCTCTGTTACCATATCCTTAAGCTACCGCTCAGACTGTAATGCCTCTATTTTTCTTAACTCTCTCACTATCTTTTTGCATCACTAGCTCTCTGGCTATTATTTTCCTAACTGAAACCAGTGTTCTATTTATTCATGTACTATAACAGTCAATGTCATACAATGTACTACCTACACACTATTTTTTTGGACACTATCTACTCATAGGCTATGTATATGGTGAGAGTGACTATTATTGTATGTATTGTTTTAACTCTAAAGAATTGTCTAGATGTGTAGTATATATTGTAATAACTTGTAGCATAGTTTATGTTCTTTCTACCTATTTTTGTATAGTATTTCTAATGTCATTTGTATTGTATTGGATTATACTCTATTTGTATTGTACTGTATGTGGAGTTTTTCTTCCCGGGCCTCTGCTGACAATGGGATCTGTAGACACAGACTAGCCCAGTAAACAAATTTCAAGTAAAATAAATAAATAAATAAATGAGGAACACACCTGTCAGAAAAATATGTATTAATGTGTGTATTAGTAATATGCTTAGTGTATTTAGAGCTTGAAAACGGTTAACACATTTATTCTATTTCATACTGCATAAATCTGTACAAACTGCAGATGCTTTCTGACCTTGTATTGTTAACTGAAATCTTTACTTGTGCCTTGGAAATTTACTGAGAAGCAGATGATTTCTGCTTGCATTGGGAAAATAATGAATAGAACAATACTACTTGTATGAAACTTAGACAAAAAGTTCTGCTTGTGCTATGAGAAAATACACGGCTGTAGAAGCTATAAATAATTAGGACAAAGCCTGTTTGAAAATATGAACTGCAATCAGCATTTGCTTGTATCTGAATTAGAAGAGTACCTTGAAATGTAACACTGTACAATAGAAACTTGTAAACGAATTAGAGTCCACCAAGGCCAGGTTGTTTTTCTCAAACGTTTCTCACAAATCTAGTCATGTCAGCAGAAAATCTGAGTAACATCGGCTGTAGAACAATACTGAAAGTTGTGTTTGATTACGTCAGCCATAGAAGGCCATGTCTTGTAAAACAGTATAAGAATAAGAATACTTCCTGTTAGTAGTTAGACAAATCCTTGTATTTGCATGTTTTTGTCTCCTGGCAGCAAGTAATAAATATGCCTTAACTGAACCTTACGTGTATTGGACTTTGAAGTTTTTTCCTTTGACAGATTGGTCCTTTGGACCGGAAATCCTCACTTCGCCTCGGATCAGACAGGCCAGGTGGCTTGAAACTGTACGGGGAAGAAACCACATTGGTTCTTCTTAGTTGAAAAGCCCTCCGACTGAATTGTCGTACAAAAGACGCCAGCCACTTTCTGATCTGCGACTGAAGGACGGGTTTACTCGAACCAGGTGATCAATCACGAAGGCTCAGGTAAGGTGAATCTACTTTTTTCAGTTTTAGATCAGGGACTAGATTTGTATTTGTTTTGTTAAGAATTTGTTTATACAAGTCAGGGACAAAAAGATTACTGTCTTGTCATAGATCAGGGAAACAGAGCAGGTAGGCAGTCATTCTGAAGAGACTATAACAAAATCCGTGGTACCACGTTAAAAATAAGGAGTTACATAACAATTAAAAGGGTAGAACAAAATGGGTAATAATTGTACAAAAAGATCCCAAAATCCGCCGTTAACCGAAGACGTGAAATACATGCAGTCACAGCGTACTGATAATATTAAATACTACTCAAAATGGGTTAATAAGTATGAATTTGATGGTAAATTAGAAAAATCCTCGCTTGTCAAACTTGTCAAACAGCTTAAAACCGATTTGAAAGGTCGGGTAAAAAAGCAATGTCAATTAGGAATTCCTCAGGCACACAGGTGGATTGAGGAAGTAAACCGAAGGGAACAAAAGAATAATAATTCAAAAGCAATGTTTTTAGATAAGGAGGACAATAACTTAGTAATCAGCCCCTCCGCCTCCCTTACCAGAATATGAGGCAAGTGAACAAGTTAGTCCACCCCTGCGATATCCTGCTGTCACTGTAAGTAGAGACAATACAAAAGCAAAACTGTTTATTAGAGATCCCGTCGAGACCAGGTCTTGAACACGGGCAGAAAACTCAAAAGGAGACATTGAGTTATATCATATGGGTAGAAATTCATGATTTATGAGTGAAGAAGAAATATGCCCACTTATAGAAGTACCTAATCCTCAGGCAGGGCAAGAAGGTCAGGACCAAACTATTCTAGTGTATAGACCCTGGACTCCAGAAGACATCCGGAAAGCCACTGAGGGAATTCCCCATCCAAAAGTTAATTTTAGAAAGTTCTTAGAAGATTTGCAAGGAATGAGGCTAAGTTATAATTTAAATGGAGAAGAGGTAGAAAAAGTAGTCAGACAAATTATGGGACCAGATTGGCAAATGATTAGTGGTGATTGGAATCCCCGTGACGCTACGCTCAGGCCCCTCCCACATAGTAGTGCAGAATTAGACAACAGAGTGAAAGGTCTTACAGACCGAATCTCTGAGAAATGGAAGCCTAGGGCAGACTGGACTTGCATTAATCAATGCATCCAACAGGAAGGTGAAGCTATTGACAGATATTATGCCAGATTATTAGAATGTTTTAATAACCGTTGTGGAATGCAGGTTCCTGAAGATCAGACACATGATTCCCCATATGAGCAGCAGTTAAAGAATGTATTTTTGAAAGGCAGTATTGCACCCATAAGCAACTTTATTACAAAGCACATGGTAGATCATCGTACAAGCAGGTTACAGTCATTACTTGAATATGCTAGGCATGCCGAAAGGCATTTTAATAGCAAAAAGAAAAAGAAAGCCCAAATATTTTCTGTAGAAGATGGAGCAGAAGATTATGTAGTACAGTCCGGGAAAAAGGGCAAGAGAAATGCCCAGGGAAACAAGCAATCTGATCAGCGATCAGAGGACTTTGAAGGGCGAAAGAAAAGGGGTGAATGTTTTAAATGCGGTAAGAAAGGACACTTGGCAAGGGATTGCAAGAAAAACAAGAAAGCAACCACGGAAGATAAGGAGGGTGAGGACTGACTATATCATAGTCAGGAATCACTAGAAGAGGATAGCAGAGAGATGACAAATGAGAATGTGATCGAGGGAGTAGAGAATGTGACAGAAGAAATAGAGGAAGTGCAGGAAGTCACGGATAGCGAAGAAAATTAAATATTAGATTTGGCTTTATTGAACTTAGAGCTCTAGTTAGCAGACACGAAACCAGAAGTTACACTCCTGGTAGAAGGGAGGGAAGTCAGATTCTTGTGTGACTCAGGAGCATCACGGACCCTGATACATCCCTCTAAACTGCCAGAGAACTCAGAGTCACCTGATTACATATTAGTGAAAACAGCTAATGGACAGCTGTATCGGAAGCTCCTATCCCATAACATTGTGATAACTGATCCTGTTTCAGGATTGACCCAGAAAAGCAAAATTGTTGTTTCTGCAAAATGCCCAGTAAACCTCTTGGGCAGAGACCTTATGCAATTATTTGGTATAGCAGTAGTTCCGACTATGCAGGGTATGAAAACACAGCGACAAATTGATACCTTTGCAGTGCAAACGGAGGGTAAAATGTTTTATTGGTACAGCCAGGACTTGGTTATGACTGTTCCAGGGGCAGTGACCGAAGAATTGATGAATGCAGCCATCAGCAAGTTCCCCTCCCTTGACACTGATAAACAGCATTTGTTGCATTGTACTCTGTATTATTGTAACACACCAGGACCTGATAAGGAATATGAGCAAGAATTGTTTGGAAATTGTGCAAACAGATTGATATTACGTAATCTGTACTGGGACACAGAAGGGAACAGTGTAGCCAGCTGTTCATTGCCCCAGGAGTTCTTTGCACTCTATAAATCTAATCAATTACCACATGTTAGCTTAACTAAGGAGAAGAATGTAAAATGGGTAGACTTAGGAGAAAAAGTCACGAAATGGGAAAAACAGACAGAGTTAGAACTGTCAGAGCAGGGAATACAAATTCAGAAGTTGAATTGGATAACTCAGACCCACCCAGCTGTACACTTGCAGTCTAGCAAGGACAGCTGATTAGCACTCCTATTGAAGGAGGAAGAGAATGCCTTACAGAATATACCAAAAACTCTCTGGTCAACAGGAAAATCATATGTAGGACTTATTCGTACAGTGGGACCAGTTACTATAATGCCAAAGTCATCATTTAGACCACAAAAAAGACAGTATCCCTTAAGAAAAGATGCTGAGGTAGGAATCAAACCTATTATAGCAGCTTTACTTAACAAAGGGGTGCTGGTGGAATCTCCTGATTCACCATGTAACACACCCTTATTTCCTGTTAAGAAAGCGAACGGAGAGTGGCGTATGGTCCAAGATTTACAAGCTGTAAATGATGCAGTAATATCAAGGGCACCTACGGTGCCAGACCCACACACCCTGTTGAATGATTTAAAACCTCAACAGAAATATTTTTCTGTGGTGGATGTCAGCAATGCGTTCTTCTCGATACCGATACACCCTGACAGCCAATATTGATTTGCATTCACATTTCAGGGGAAAAGGTATACATATACGCGACTACCACAGGGGTATTGTGAAAGTCCAACAATATTCTCACAAGAAATGGCAAGCAAATTGGCGGGATTTACCCCACCAAGAGGTAGCCAAATTTTGCTTTATGTTGATGATATCCTGCTGACGTCCCCCACCCAGCAAGATTGTAAAGAAGATACCATAGTGCTATTACAATTTTTAGCCACTGAAGGACATAAAGTAAACAAAAATAAACTGCAGCTTTGGAAAAAAACAAGTTAAATGCCTAGGATATGTAATATCCAAGGGAGGTAGGACATTAGATGAGGACAGAAAAGTAGCGATTTTGCAAGTACCAAAACCCACTACCAAGAAGGAAATGATGTCCTTCCTTGGTACGACTAATTTGTGTTGGAGTTGGATTCCAAACTATGCCTTGGAATCTGCACCGTTGACTAATCTGATCTATAAAAAGCTTATGGCAGCACAGGATTTGTTACAATGGACACCAGAAGCAGAATCTGCTTTCTGCAAACTGAAACAGTTAATAGTGTCCTCATTAGTTTTGGGATTACCAAACTATCATAAACGTTTTTTCCAAACTGTAGATTGTAAGCAAGGTTATATGACATCAGTGTTAACACAGCAGCATGGGGACAAGCAACACCCCATCTCTTATTATTCATCACAACTGGACCCAGTGGCATGGTCTTTACCCCACTGTGTACAAGCAGTAGTTGCAGCTGCAATGGCAGTACAGGCTTCGGCCTCAGTACTTTTGTTCCACCCTCTCACATTGAGAATGCCTCATGCAGTCGCGATTATTTTACTGCAAGAGAAGGTAGCATATCTTTCCCCTGCTAGGCATCTTTCCTGTATGACTATATTGTTGAGCCAACCTGATATGACAATTGAATGATGTATGACTTTGAACCCTTCTACCTTGCTCCCAACGCCTGCAGATGGCACACCACACAGCTGCCTGCAGGTGATTGAGCAAAAGACACTGCCTAGAAAAGACCTTATGGATGTTCCCTTGGATGATGCCGAGGTGACATACTACGTGGATGGCTCATGCAAAAGAGGTCTTGCAGGACAGAACCTAGTAGGATATGCAGTAGTTTCTGATGTTGAGATTATAGAAGCAAAATCTTTACCACACAATTTATCTGCACAGGCAGCAGAATTTATTGCCTTGACATGGGCATATACCTTAGCAAAGAGTAAATGTGTGAACATTTTTACTGATAGCCAGTATGCTTTTTCTACTGTACATGTTTTTGCGCAACAGTGTAAAAATCGAGGAATGATAACATCTACTGGTAAACCAATCAATCATGCACAGTTTATTTTAGATCTTTTAGAATCTATTCAGTTACCTCAGAAAGTAGCTATTTGTAAATGCACAGCTCATAACAAGCAACAGGACAGGATTTCAAAATGTAATGCGAGAGCTGATACAGCTGTGAAGCAGGCAGCTTCAGAAGTATTTCTTTTGAATAAGGAATTACAACCCTCTGAGATTTTAGACTTAGAAATGTTAAAGACAATGCAGACACTTACTACGCAAGTTGAAAAACAAAGATGGGTAAAACGAGGAGCAATTCTCGAAAAGGGGCTGTACATCTCTAAAGAAGGAAAACCGATATTGCCATCTAATTTGTTTAGATATGCAGCTTTGTTGAGCCATGGGCAGTGCCAAGTCTCTACAGGGGGGATGGTACAGCTGGTGAACCAAGTGTTCACGACGTACGGATTTACAAACTACTCTAAAAAATTCTGTTCGATGTGCCATGTTTGTAATAAACATCATGCACAAGGGGCATTAAAGCCCAAGCAAGGGAGTTTCCCTACACCTCCGTATCCATTTCATACTATCTGTATGGATTTCATAGAGTTGAATAAATGTGAAAATAATAAGTATTGTCTTGTCATTGTAGATATGTTTTCCAGATGGGTGGAAGCCTTTCCAACTAAAAATCCAGATGCAGCAACTGTGGCCAAAGTCCTTGTCAAAGAAATCATCCCTAGATTCGGCATTCCGGAAAAGATCTACAGTGACAACGGCATACACTTCGTAAATCAGACCATACAACAGTTAAGTAGACATTTTGTTTTTTCTCTAAAAAATCATTGTGCATATCACCCTCAATCTGCAGGGCTAGTAGAGAGGCATAATGGGATTTTAAAGAATAAGCTAAGGAAGTTAATAGTAGAAACGCAGATAAATTGGGTGTACTGTCTGCCCCTGGCACTGTTGAGCATGAGAACTGTTCTGAATGCAAAAGGATTGACTCCTTTTGAAAAATTATTTGGAAGGGCTTATTATATACCTCAGTGGAAATCTCTCATGCCCGCAGACCAGGAAGCTGACAGTACACTAGCTGAGTACTTGCAAAATTTGTTAAATTCTAAACATTTGTTGCAGTCAAATTCTATTTCAGATAAAGAACGAACCAGACCGTCAGAAGTGGCAGTGTCCCCTGGAGTTTGGGTTTGGATGAAGACAGTAAAGAAAAAGAATTGGGCATCACCAAAGTGGGAAGGTCCATATCAAGTGCTTCTGTCGACACCCACTGCAGTCAAGACAGCGGAGCGCACCTCCTGGATCCACCTGACACACTGTAAATTAGTCAAAAACTTTGAGCTGGACAAAAATCTTGTCACATGCCAAGAGTAAAAATGATAGAGTCCAGAAGAAACAGGAATGCAGAACAACCCTTTCCTCAAAAGTATTGCATAATCATCCTGTTAACTGTACTAGTGACAATAAACTTTTGGTTGTGGCCTTTCCTTTTCCCTGCCACACAGACTGAACTGAATAAACGTGAAGTGTTACTCATAGACTGGCATCCAAACTTTAACACTTACCAGGCAATTAAATATGTGTATGCTGAGACTTTCAATGTTTTGAATTGCTAGATTTGCACAGCTTTGCCGACAGCATACGGGGGGTTATTAATGACTACAGTCCCCCTAGGGGTCAATGAGATCTGGGAGAACGTGATTTGTGATACCACAACCATTACATCACAAGATAAAATAGCATTGCACTTGTCTGTTCCCAAAAGGGAACTGTGTGTTTTTATAAAAATGATACTGTTCAGGTGGGTTGGAGCAATTGCAATGTGACTGTTCCTTATAAATGTTGCACTAAAGGTAACAATGTAGATCTTTATTGTAATACAAACTATGATTCATTTCTTGGATTGATGCATAAAACACTTGAAGTAAAACATAATTCTGTTCTTTATAAACAACTGTCTATAACAGATAGAAAAATGTTTCATGCAGGGCGAGTGTATATTCATAGCAAAGTTACTACTAAAGTAGAGGATTGTTACTTTGTGTGTGGCAGAAAGGCATACAAATGGTTACATGAGAATTGGTCTGGCAGTTGTTTTTTGGGTTACCTGGTTCCGCTATACGACACACTGCAGTTTTGTCTCGAGGAAAAATTCGAAATGTCCGAGAGGTCATCAAGAAACCTGTAAATCCAGTGGGACAAATCGATGCACGTTGGAAAGACCATTATTCCATAGGCAAAGGACTGACACATATGGACTTGAGTGATAGCGTTATATTGTGGGCAGGCATATTACCAGCATATGGAGCAGTGAAATCGATTTGGGAGCTGAGAAAACTGTCAAAACTTCTCTAAGTAATGAGTAATGCAACTTTTTCCGCTCTCGAATTGGTGACTGATGAACTGAATGCTATGAGAACTGTAGTGCTTCAGAACCGCATGGCTCTCGACTTCATCCTAGCGGCGAGAGGTGGTACTTGCACTTTAATCCAAGAAGAATGCTGTTTGTTTATTCCTGACCATAAACACGGGATAGACAATCATCTTGAGGTAATTCAGCAAGTGTCGGCCATGACCAAACCCACTGACGGACTTTTTCCAGAAATGGTTTGGGGGTTGGGGTACCATCCTAATGAACATCCTGATTGCCATTTGTGTAGGAATACTCCTACTGGGAGTATGTATTTGTTGAGGCATCCCCTGCATTTAAAGACTGATTAAAGACCTTATAGACATGTCAGTTTCTGAAACCTTATATCAAAGTGCTGAGTTTGAAGAACTATTGAAAAACTGAAATGCTTTCATGGGTTTAAACTGAATGACTTTCTTAACTGCAAATCCTGAGTGGAAGAGGTTAGGAGAAGAAAACAAACTGTTTATGCTTATTTTGAAAGTAGAATAAAAGTATTAAAAGGGGGGAAATGTCAGAAAAATATGTATTAATGTGTGTATTAGTAATATGCTTAGTGCATTTAGAGCTTGAAAAGGGTTAACACATTTATTCTATTTCATACTGCATAAATCTGTACAAACTGCAGATGCTTTCTGACCTTGTATTGTTAGCTGAAATCTTTGCTTGTGCCTTGGAAATTTACTGAGAAGCAGATGATTTCTGCTTGCATTGGGAAAATAATGAATAGAACAATACTACTTGTATGAAACTTAGACAAAAAGTTCCGCTTGTGCTATGAGAAAATACACAGCTGTAGAAGCTATAGATAATTAGGACAAAGCCTGTTTGAAAATATGAACTGCAATCAGCATTTGCTTGTATCTGAATTAGAGGAGTACCTGGAAATGTAACACTGTATAATAGAAGCTTGTAAATGAATTAGAGCCCACCAAGGCCAGGTTGTTTTTCTCAAAAGTTTCGCACAAATCTAGTCATGTCAGCAGAAAATCTGAGTAACATCTGCTGTAGAACAATACTGAAAGTTGTGTTTGATTACGTCAGCCATAGAAGGCCATGTCTTGTAAAACAGTATAAGAATAAGAATACTTCCTGTTAGTAGTTAGACAAATCCTTGTATTTGCATGTTTTTGTCTCCTTGCGGCAAGTAATAAATATACCTTAACTGAATCTTACGTGTATTGATCTTTGAAGTTTTTTCCTTTGACAACACCCATAAATAATATAAATGAAAGTTTTTTAACAGCAAAGCTATATTAAAATATACATAAAGCCAGCATGAGGTAATGGCAAATAATATGATAATATCAAATGATAATAATAAATATATTGATTAAATAAGTAAAATAAGAGATGGGGTGGGTGAGAGAAAAAAGAAAAACATTAGTAAGTTCACAGATAATATAACTAAACAGACTTCAACTACATACTGCCAGATATCGTAGATTTTATTTATGAAACCACTGACTGCTTATATTGTTTATTTGATGTTCCACATACATACCTCTCAACCTCTTAGCATGGGACATTATGGGCTAAGCCATACATAATGGTGGTACAAATGCACAATGACAGGGAGTATTCCTACATTGTGTGCTCATACAATAGTAGCAAGGTGTTCTGATAACAGATTTGCCATTAAATTGCATTTTGAGTGCTGTCATATATCTGCAAATTAGAGGACCAGATATATGTGACAATATTCAGTATATTCGGCAAAAAATTGTGACATTTGAGAGGTATGTTCATGTATACTGATTACACCTGACAGCTGGACATCTCTCAGTTGGCTGGTGTTGGATTAGAACACAAAAGCAGTAACTACAGGAATACTGGACATTTTATTTGAAAAAAAAATTCTCAGAGCCCCGTCTCCTTTTACACTTTATTGATTCATGTCGTTTCAAATATTGCATTTACAGACATGCATAGCTGTGTAGGAGTTTCATTAACATACACATTTATCCTATTCATTAATTGACTGCAACCTACAGCATATATCAGACAAAATGAGCAGAACATAACATTGACTGTTAATCTGGGTACTGCACAGCATTTATTTCTGACATATTAAAACATTATTGGCTATTGTCCATTCCTCAGCTGGCTGGTGTCAGATTAGAACCCACAAGCAGTGACTACGGGAATATTGAACATTTTATTTGAAAAATGAACTATCAGAACACCGTCTCCTTTTATACTTTATTGATTCATATTATTTCAGATCTTGCATTTACACACATGGATAGCTGTCTAGGACTTCTGTTAACTTACACATTTACCCTATTAATTTATTGAGTGCAATCTATAGCATATTTCAGACAATGAGCACACCACAACATTAACTTTTAATCTGGGTAGACCACAACATTAACTAATGGTTGGAAGCTATGCTACACAGTACTGCATGCTTACTTGCTTTACCAGTTCAGATATGTACTGACACATTAATGAAAGTGTATGATGTCCCAGGTATTTCATACATGACTGTTAAGACTGCAATATCTGTGTTTACTTTATTTTATTATTAAGTTATGCATTAAGTTATTAATTTATTCATTGATGTGGAGCTTTTCTCCCTGGGCATCTGCTGAAAAAGGACCTCCATCCAGTCGGAATTTCTCCGTAAGCAAATCTAAATAAATAAATAAATAAATAAAATGTTCTTACATACCACACACTTGCCTCATCCTGGCCAAATGCCTTGCATGGGACTGGACATTGCAAGCCCTCTCTTCTGCAGCTGTGGTAAGGGAAGGAAACCATTATGCATACATGTTTGCACAGATTCAGCTTGTATATTTATAAGTTACTAGAAAACATACTTACATATCTGTGGGTTACACCCATCCCTTGTCTCTTGGATTCAGGTATCCAAGGTTCCTCTCTTCCCATGATACATGTCATCATAATGGTGACAACACTGCTCACTAGTGTGAAGGATACTAGTTGCACTGTTTAGGTCTCTGGTCAAATTATACCAGCCCTCAGACTTACACGCTGAGCCCTGTAAGTCACCGTGCAACAGCTGAGATCTGTAGCATTCTACCAGGTGTCCAGTGAAAACCCTGGACTCCTGCACACCCCACTTTTGCATTCTAAATCACACACCCTCACTCACAACAGCAGCCATAACCACAGTCAAGGTCAGACTCCAAGGAATAATATGAAATTCCTGCCTATTGGCATTTTAATAGGCTGCATTCCTGTCTTTGCACGTAATACTGTAACTTTTAAAAATGCGCTGCATCTCGTATCCCCATACAAACTTGCACAACCCATGTTTACACGAAGCTTAGCAAAATACAAACAGGAAAAGATCCTTGACCATGTTAAAGTGCTGTTTAGCATCATGGTTTAAAGTCATGGAAAGCAGCCCAACAGTGTAAGGTTATAATGCCTTTCACACATTCCAACCACCTATTGCACATGAAAGGACAATAGACTGAGGTGTATTCATCTACATAAAGGATAAGCACACTTCAAGACTGGTCAAACAATATGACATGATTGAGCTGCTTCATGTCCAGCTAACTGTATGAAAAATCGCTTACCAAATCCTTGCTGTCTACAGGTCTGCCACCTTGAAATAGAAAAACTATACCTCATAGATGGATTTACTAGAATCACTTATCACTGTGCGGAGTCTGGATGTTCTCCCTGCATTCATGTGGGTTTCCTCCCACATTACAAAGACATGCATCTGGACCATTTCTCCCCAGGCCTCCGCTGAAAATTGGCTTCATCCCAAGTCAGATTTTCCTGATAAAAAAATAAAATAAGAGAATACCAAACAAACCACACACACACAATTTAGCAATAGAAAAGCAGCAAAGAATGTCTGCAAAACAGTAAAGGCATATCCTGCAGCTCATCAATGAAATGATCAGTTAGTAGCCTGTCTTTTGAATGTATCTGTGACTTGCATATTGCAATCTGTTTTTCTATACATCATACTCCCTTCCCATTTAATCTGTGCTTATATTGCTGCCTCATTTTCATCACAGCATCTGTTCTGTGTAAGTACCAAGAACTATTTTATATGCTTTACAAGTCATTGCATTTTGTGAAAATAATGCTACGCTTATCAAAGTTTGGTACCTCTATATATTTTATCCTAACTTACTCCTACTAGTCATAGATCACTTATTTTAAATCACAGATTCTAAAAAAGTTAAAATATACAACCCTGTGAGCAATTGCTTCCAATGTAAAATATCAAAATTTCACAGTAATCAAAAGTATCAAACTGTCAGACTGTTATATGTGAGATGGGGGAGGGGTGAATGAGATGTCTTATTGAAACTAAAGATGTGGTAATCTTATCTAGAAGAATAATAGTTACACACTTATTAATACGAACTTTGACTGTGTCCTCCTGAATGTTTTTGGCTAGATATCCTGTAGACCTTTCAATTACTTGTATAGCCTATTCATATTGGCTATTCCTTGATAAACTGCATTCACTGATGAGCTATGAGTATATCTCACATAAAATTAGCATCTTCAGCATTAGTCACAAATAGCAGTTCAGGTGTAATGTCTTTCATGAATCCAGGTTTTCTACAGGGGTTTTCTACAAAAGCAATACAAATAGAAATAGTCTATCCCTTAGATTTAATACATTTTGTGTAGCCATAGTGTATAGCCTACATGGAATATTACCGTGTCTATGTACATGGTTCCCCCTCGGGAGTGCACCATGCATATTAAACATGGTCCGTTGCCAGCCATGAGACACATTTAGTGAATCACTGTAGGGAGTGTGGTGCTAACTGTGTCTGCAGATGAGTAGCACACTCCCTGCACTGTCCAATAGGAGTATAGCAATGTAATTAATTTTTTTTTTTTATAAGAATCATATTTGTGCAGCATGACATGGACTGCAGCACTGCTAAGTAGTCTCAAGACACCAGACATCTAAAACTAGAAACTGGATGTATTTCATTATTTAATTAAAGGTCAAGTTTAAGTGTAACTGAGCGGGTTTGTGTGACATGCCACGGTGCTCAGCAGTGCTTAAAGGTAGCTCAGGGGTATATATAAATGTATAGCAGCATTTCACTCATCCATGTAGCCAAATGAGTACAGTTATGGCCTTATGCGCAGTGGGTGCAGGGTTTGAATACCTGGAGGGATATTAAGCATTTATTTTCCAAATATAAATTATGCTAATTATTTTTAAATCCTGATCTGCTGCACTCAGCTAAGCTATGCTAAGACATGCTAAGCACTGATTAAACAAGATGCATTTTAGCAGTGTCTGGCAGTGCTTGGCACCACTCGGCTGTGCTTAACTGGTTTGCGCACTGTTAAGCACTGCTAAGCATTGTCAGTTTAAGCACTGTCCAATTGAGCTAAGCTGGTTTGTGCAGTGCTAAGCGACACACCACATTTTTAAATATTGCCCAGTGGCATGTAAGTGCAGGAAAACAGGCTATATTAAGCTCAGTAGGGGGGGGGGAACACAGCATCATTTTTGGAGTTCTGACTCTGGCGGGTACAATGTCAGGCATTGGAGAGGGTTTGAGCTTTTGGGCACACCATTGGGGCATTCGGGAGTCCAGGGTCATGGTTGGACTCCTTGTAAAAAAACATGAGGGCTGGCTGATGCAGACAGGTTACCAGGAATCAAAGTGCAAGGTGGAGGTCTGGGACCGACTAGCAAAGGACCTCACCAGTGCAACTGGTATCCCCCCCAACAGGTGAGCAGTGTCATCACCACCATGATGTCCTAAAAAGATGGAAGGAAGCTGTCTTGGACACCTGGGTTCAAGAATTCTGGACTGGGAATGCCCCACATGTATCTAAGTACCATTACCTGTGTTTCACCAATATCTAATCTTGAACATCTGCTAAACTGGTATGCATAATGGTGTCCTTCTCACCCAACAGCTGCAGAGAAGAGGGCTTGCAACATCAAGGTGTATGCTGAGCACTTGGCCAGGTTGTGTCATGAGTATGGTGAATACAGATGCATTCTGCTACCTATAGTCAAATAAGCAAGAAAGAGAAAAGGATTAACTGTGATTAGGTATATATAGTAAAGATTGTATTGCAGTAAATGTGGACTTACACCTGTACTGCAAGCTGTGCAGACTGCTAACTGTAGTGCAATAAGCAAGGAAGACTAAAGCATTAACCATAATAAGCTATTATATGCAATAAAACATAGTAGTACAATAACTGTGGAATTACAGCTGTGTTCCAGTACCTGCATAATTACAAATGTTGTACAATAAAAAGCTGTAAAAATGTGAAAGCAGCCACCACGAATATCAGCAAGACATAGGTTACAGCAACTCCCAAGTAATGACCATAGGCAATCCTTCAAAAACAGCAAGAACTTTTATTCAAATAACATGAAATGAGCGCTTTCATAGCAAGCTATGCTTCTTCAGATATCAATTCAAATGAAATCTGTAATGCTTATATACAGCTTTTATGGCTCATTAAACATACAAATGCAATTAATCAATTATAAATTAGTAGTCATAGAGACAAAACAATCTAAACAGTTTAAAAAACAGTTTAAAAAATTGTTTGAAATGCATTACCTAAAACTGTTCATATAAATTATGCACATAGCAATGTAATAGTGAATCATAACCATCATTCAAATCAAACAACAAAATTTATCTAAAAACAGCTCCAAAGAATTCTACAACATCAGATATACATTTTAGTTCAGTATTATGCTGACCTTCATTTTCGTCAAGCATAACAGCCATTGCTGTGTTCAGAATAATAAAACTAAATAAAATAAAACAACTCACTGCTCACTAGCGTGAATATATCAAAAATAGACATAAGGAACGCTGAAAATCTACGACCAAGCGTACAACATAAAAATAGAGCTTACTTTGCCTCAGTAGAACATTTCACGATCCAAAACCATGTATATGTTTACAAACCATTTCTACTTTGTATATAGTACACATCCAAAAGCGTTCATAGCTATACGGAGAATCACGTGCTTCTGAAGGATGACTTGAAGAAGACAAAGCTTCTTCTGGGTCCTAATGCCTAGAGTATACATAACTTTACAAGCATTAAGCCGTGGTTTATAACAACCGCCGGTTGCTTGAAACTTAATCATATCAATGAAAGGGGCATTGGTTCAAATACCGTAACTAAATGCCTCCCTTCTATGAACATATAAACTAAATACATAGCTAATAAAATAAGAAAAATGGAGAAATACATACAGTATGTAAAAAATATATATACACAACCATAAAAGATATGTGCAAACAAGCATGAGAGCCTGTATATATGATGAATCCAAGCTCATCATATTAGCAGCTAGACTATAAGACCTCTCTGAATGTCAAATAAAACAATAACTTAAATAAATATAAATATAAAGGGTGACCTGTCTATGCTGCTTAAAAGTGTATCAAGCCAACATAGGCTAGAAACCACCCTGCGATGTGCCTACTAAGAGGCATTAAGATGCATGCATGAAACCTCATATCTTCATGCTGTTCTATATTGGACTTATGAAGAGGAAACATGTAGATATAAAATCAAAAGTTACAGAAAAATGATACAGGTGAATAATTCCTCTATATTAGAAATAATGTTCATACCATAAGACAAGCTAATATTAATAAACATAGGGTATGTACTGGGTAAACCTCAAAAAAGGGGGATGTTAATGGAATGGGAGCACCCTCAGACCATGGCTAAAAAATAGACAAAGTCATACAAGAATATAAATGTTAAAGCCATCATGTCCAAACAGTATAATGGTAAGAGAACCCTACATATTTAGGAACGAAATAAAATATAGTAAACTTATACAATCCTATCTACGTTCAAGTAGTATAGGTTTTAAAGGTATGTAGCTATTCAGGCCTGGGGGAAGGTGTGTGCTAACTTGAGTATCCAGTGTAACTCAGCCTTGGCTAGCATGTGTTCATTGCTACCTCTCCTAGCTGTGGGTCTAATAATCTGTAAGACTCTAAAGGCAAAAGGAAACAATGGGAGGGATATTCTTGTATGTGTTTAGCCAAGGCATTGGTCTCATCTTGTCTTCTAATTTCATAGAGATGGTTATAAATGCGATCCACGCCAATCTCCTCTTGGTTAAACCCTACGTAAAGGCTGAGCAGAAAAGACAAGTAGCCAAATAAACAACATTTTTTGTGCATTGCAATCTATAAAATTTAGGTTTAAAGTTATATCCATGCGGTGCTTGGCAATTCCTGCGTTTTACTAAGGCTATTACACCTGGGACAATGTAGACAAAGGGTAAGTCCCTTTGAGTTGTTATATCCCACCCAAAAGAGTAGACATGTGGGTTTGCTTACATTAATGTTAATATGTTGATCATTGCATAGTTGTTTTCCTTAAATTATCACTGTTTTTATAACAGAATCTGGGTGAAGAACCCACTATATCACTTAATCTGCTTGTTTCCCAGTGAGAACATTCCAGTTTCTTCTGATGATACATCTAATACTTTCAACTTCACTGGTATATTTAATGACATATTGTAATTGTATTACCATCACGAGTCAAATCCACAGGGACTTTATTTCTAAACCCATGGGTTGTAGATGTGACTCACAAATGTTAGCAGAATCTATGTGTCACCAATAATTTTCACTCTGATATCTCTAACCATCTCAACCATAGTTTATTCAGAATACAGCTTTGTTGGTCATAACATCATTTCCAGGTTAAATATATAAAAGTTTGTGGATGATTACTTAATTTGAAGGACCCAGGACAGATTTCTTGTTATTGGAACATCTGCATACTACCACTAATTTTTGAAGTTTTCGTAACAATTACGGTAAATTTTTAGATGTACGTATGTTGACTAATGAAGGACTATTACCGTAATTGTTTAGAAAACTGCCTAGAATGCATGTGGCTGCTGATAGCATGCATCCAGCATTTACCTTCGTGGATATACCCAGTCAGTTCACAGTATTCAGACTTGTCAGAATGTGAAAGATTTACATGAAGAATCCACAAGTAGAATATCTCTTTAATAAAGCTAGATATGAGATGGAGAGATATCAGAGAAAATTATTGACAAGATTCTGCTAACATTTGTGAGTCACATACAACCCATGGTTTAGAAAAAGTCCCTTGGATTTGACTGTGATGGTAACTACAATAGTCATTAAATATACCAGTGATTGAAAGTATTAGATGTATCATCAGAAGAAACTGAATGTTCTCACGGGAACAAGCAGATTAAGGATATAGTGGGTTTTCACCCAGATTCTGTTATAAAAACAGTGATAATTTAAGGAAACAACTATGCAATGATCAACATATTACTAATGTAGCAAACCCACATGTCTACTCTTGGGTGATATAACAACTAAAGGGACTTACCCTTGTCTACATTGTCCCAGGTGTAATAGCCTTAGTAAAACGAGGAATTCAAGCACTGCATGGCCAAAACCCTGGTTTAAATAAACCCCTTAAAATTTAAAAAAAAAAAATTTAAAAAATTTTTTAGGGGCCTTTTTAAATTTTTGGTTAAATAATCCTTTTTTATCATGGACAATGTGACAAAGGTAAGTCCTTTGTTGTATTCAAATGACACGATTGCTACATAACCTGTATCATTGCAATTTTGAATACTCCTTTTACCAGGTAAATTGAAAAGCCTATTTTAATTTTTCAAGCCCACACCAATTTCCTTAAACATCTAACTAACCAAATATATAATTCTATTGCATTATAAGATGTTTATGTTACGAATATGTTTAAAAAATTTGCATCTGTTACCAACAACTAAATCCATTTCTTAGATATACACTGAATCTGCATTAGTAAACAGTTTTACATATGGTTTTCATGTGAAACATTCAACTGAAGTTTAATCCAGTAATTTCTACTATCAACTAAGGAATGTGGATGATTAAAGAATAAAGGATTTAGCAACTTTCTAGTCAAACAAGAATGATTTTAGTCCGTATAACTTAAAAACCTACAATATGATCTACGTAATTAAATATAGTATATTCAAAAGAAACTAAGAATCACTGGAACCGATTAGGATGTATTCATTCCCCCTTTTTAAATTAACAGGATAATTAGGAACTATCAAATTCCCTGAAAATTTTCACAACACAGTTTCTAAAGTATATAAAAAGAACTAACCATACATACCATTTAAATTAGAAAGAGAAAACATAAGGATATCTCAACTAAAAATTCAGATTGAAACCAAATGATGTATTTGACTTTTTAATTTGCTCATCTAATTATACCAAGTGAATTGTGTTAATTTGCCATTTCAACATTACTGTAAAAAAATTTGTAAACATTAATTTGATTGTATGTTTTAATTTACAATTTTAATCATTATGGAGATATAGAATTAAAAGATTAATGTTAAATGACACCTGTGCAACTGTATAAACTAAAACTCACACTAATTAATGTATAGAATGAAATTTATATTGTGGTAATATGTTATTAATATACGGGACAAAAAGGTAACAGTTATATTTTTATATGAATTTTTCCATGATGTTTGCTTTTAATCCTTCTTATGTTACCTGATCACGCTATTCTATATGTTATGTAGCTTATTTCTAATAAAAATTATCCTGTATCATTCTGTAACTTTCTTATAATGTCTTTCATAATTCAAGGACAAAGCTATCTTAAACATTTGCTTTATTGCAATGGTGTTTAATTTGCTGATATTTCAGTAGAAGGTTCACCCTTTATTATATTTATAATGTATTCATGAATTCAATTAGTAATAGTCAGGTGTTTGAGTTTGATACATATAACCCTCATGTAGTTAACAATTTTATTATTTATTCATACTTGTGACTATTTTTATTGCAGTAGTTTAGAACACATCTAAACAGATGGATGTTTTATTTAATTCATGATTTATTAATTGAGTTATGCGGTTTACAGTGTTAAAGTTCGGTTTAGAATGTATACCAGATTAGCTCTTCTTCAAATTTCAGTAAGGATTCATAGTTGAAGCTTTAATGTAATATAAAATTAAATTTTTAAAATATAATTTTAATTTTGAAATTCTACTGGCATAAGCTTATTTATTAGCAGTCAGATTTCAGCATTTAGATTTTATATATTCAGCTTAGGGCCCGTGTTTATTTTTTTATTTAATTTTTTTCACAAGCTGTTTATTGAAGAGGTTGGTAGCATTAATGACTAAATGTTTATGATGTTGTAAATCTTGAAGTGTTTTGATAAAGTTGTTTATTTAATGGGTAGATCATATTATTCTATGTTAATTTAATGATTTAACATTTTTTTTTTTTAAATTTTTTAAAGTTTTTTTTTGTAAATTTTTTTTTGTTAGTTTAAATTTGGGGGGCCCCAAAAGCAAAATTTAAAATGAAGGTATTCATATTGGCTATTCCTTGATAAACTGCATTCACTGATGAGCTATGAGTATATCTCACATAAAATTAGCATCTTCAGCATTAGTCACAAATAGCAGTTCAGGTGTAATGTCTTTCATGAATCCAGGTTTTCTACAGGGTTTTCTGCAAAAGCAATACAAATAGAAATAGTCTATCCTTAGATTTAATACATTTTGTGTAGCCATAGTGTATAGCCTACATGGAATATTACCGTGTCTATGTACATGGTCTCCCTCGGGAGTGCACCATGCATATTAAACATGGTCCGTTGCCAGCCATGAGACACATTTAGTGAATCACTGTAGGAGTGTGGTGCTAACTGTGTCTGCAGATGAGTAGCACACTCCCTGCACTGTCAATAGGAGTATAGCAATGTAATTATTTTTTTTTATAAGAATCATATTTGTGCAGCATGACATGGACTGCAGCACTGCTAAGTAGTCTCAAGACACCAGACATCTAAAACTAGAAACTGGATGTATTTCATTATTTAATTAAAGGTCAAGTTTAAGTGTAACTGAGCGGGTTTGTGTGACATGCCACGGTGCTCAGCAGTGCTTAAAGGTAGCTCAGGGTATATATAAATGTATAGCAGCATTTCACTCATCCATGTAGCCAAATGAGTACAGTTATGGCCTTATGCGCAGTGGGTGCAGGGTTTGAATACCTGGAGGGATATTAAGCATTTATTTTCCAAATATAAATTATGCTAATTATTTTTAAATCCTGATCTGCTGCACTCAGCTAAGCTATGCTAAGACATGCTAAGCACTGATTAAACAAGATGCATTTTAGCAGTGTCTGGCAGTGCTTGGCACCACTCGGCTGTGCTTAACTGGTTTGTGCACTGTTAAAGCACTGCTAAGCATTGTCAGTTTAAGCACTGTCCAATTGAGCTAAGCTGGTTTTGTGCAGTGCTGCGACACACCCCATTTTTAAATATTGCCCAGGGGCTGGTAAGTGAAGGAAAACAGGCTATTTTAAGCCCAGTAGGGGGGGGGGAACACAGCATCATTTTTGGAGTTCTGACTCTGGCGGGTACAATGTCAGGCATTGGAGAGGGTTTGAGCTTTTGGGCACACCATTGGGGCATTCGGGAGTCCAGGGTCATGGTTGGACTCCTTGTAAAAAAACATGAGGGCTGGCTGATGCAGACAGGTTACCAGGAATCAAAGTGCACAGGTGGAGGTCTGGGACCGACTAGCAAAGGACCTCACCAGTGCAACTGGTATCCCCCCCAACAGGTGAGCAGTGTCATCACCACCATGATGTCCTAAAAAGATGGAAGGAAGCTGTCTTGGACACCTGGGTTCAAGAATTCTGGACTGGGAATGCCCCACATGTATGTAAGTACCATTACCTGTGTTTCACCAATATCTAATCTTGAACATCTGCTAAACTGGTATGCATAATGGTGTCCTTCTCACCCAACAGCTGCAGAGAAGAGGGCTTGCAACATCAAGGTGTATGCTGAGCACTTGGCCAGGTTGTGTCATGAGTATGGTGAATACAGATGCATTCTGCTACCTATAGTCAAATAAGCAAGAAGAAAGGATTAACTGTGATTAGGTATATATAGTAAAGATTGTATTGCAGTAAATGTGGACTTACACCTGTACTGCAAGCTGTGCAGACTGCTAACTGTAGTGCAATAAGCAAGGAAGACTAAAGCATTAACCATAATAAGCTATTATATGCAATAAAACATAGTAGTACAATAACTGTGGAATTACAGCTGTGTTCCAGTACCTGCATAATTACAAATGTTGTACAATAAAAACATGAAATTATATCATTAACTGACTGAAGGTTTCTCTAATAAAGTCTGTTGTGCAATGACTATGGCAGTAAGGCTGTTTTCAAGAAATCAATTATAACAACTGTTGTGCAATAAAAACAAAAATAGTATCTGTACCTGCATGAAGGTATGTCTAATAAAGACTGTTGTGCAATAGGGCTCTTTTGCAATAAATCAATTATTACAAGTGTTCTGCAATAAAGCCATAAAATAGCATCATTACCTGCATGAAGGTAGGTCTACAAAAGTCTCTGCAATAATTGTATATTCAGAGTTGTTTTGTAAGAAATAACTTATGACAACTGGTTTGCAATAACACATGGATACAACAGCGATAACACCGAGGTAAACATGTACAGCAGGATTGTCTTGTCACCATTGCATGCCAGCTACAAGCATTCAGGCTGTGAGGTATGGTGCTGCAGTCAAGTAGAACAGTGTACTAGTTGTACACTGCAAGTAATAACCCATAATCAGATATTGGTTGTTGACTTCACAGATATTTCAACACACAAGCAATGTAATGTGCACACCTGAATTCTACCTAGTCATATATACATTACCTAGTATCTCTGTCATGCTTGATTGTCATGCATGTATGTTCAACTGTCACTGCAGTCAAGTATAAAACTGTACCAGTATTAGCAGGTCATATTCTGGTGCCAGGTGAGCTCTTGGCAAATATCAGTCAGTCAGCTAGTAATCACCAGTGACTCAGTAGCTCAGTTTCCTAAATGCTGTGTATGAAGTACATTTTTGCTACACACAGGGTTCGAATGCAGTGCTATGTAGATCTATATATTACAGTATCAGTCACGTAATGTTTACAGATATTTTCTCCACTGGAACAACAGGTAAATGGGTGAGGTATCCCATATTATGAGCACATTATTGTGTGTTTATATGTCAGAGACTGTTACAATCTTTACCAGGAATGTGAAAATACAGCATAAAAAAACAGGAAATAAGTGTAATAATAATAATAACAAAAATACAAGAAATAAAATGTGTAAGTTCTGGTATGGCTGCATGCATGGAGTGTGTGTCAAAGGTAGCTGCAGTCAATTAATACATTTGATGCAGCTGTCCACTGCTGTCACTGCTATTGGGGTCTATCATCATGCCTGCCAAGCAAGGCATGATAGTTGTTAACTATCTGTACTGTACACATACATGTCTCTCAAGTGTCACGCTGTCACAGAATGTAATTACCATTGCATAATGGGGTTATTTCCAATGATCTGGCATCCTGTTATTACTAACAATCATTTTGTTTATAACTAACCTAAATGTCACACCTCTCAACCTGAATCATAAAAAATCTGGACAAAGGCACATGAAAAATAGGTAGAAATCTGTATGCTAATTAACATAAAATTTGCACACGCAATTATGTACCCCCACCCACTCTGGTGGAATTGTGTGATATCAACCTTTAAACACAAATTGAAGAACAGATAAAATATTACACACAAAATAAACAGAACAATAGTGTTTTATTTAATTTAATATTTGAACTTGTATAAAACTTTGAACTTGTGCCAACTGTAAAACTAAAATAATAAAATTAACTGATTCAGCCTTCTACAGCCAGTAAATAAATGAGCTGGATTTAAACAGAAGAAACATCAGATAGGTAGATTTACAGACTGAGAACTTTTTGGCAAATGCAATCATTTTTTTTAAAGCAGAGAAGTCTAGCAATTAATTTAATTCAAATCACTGTACCATATGAATTTAGCTAACATTAAGAATACATTCAATATAATTTCTACAAAGATCATCATTATGAAACAATATATTCTCTGGAAAATATTTAAGCAATCTATTGCAGAACTATCTATATAAAACATTACCTTTGAAACACTTACATTTAGGCTTCTGGACTAACATTGCCTTTAGCTGTTTTTTAAAATTGATCATCTACAAATAAAGTGCCTGTTGCCCTTGAAGAATAAATTGCTATGTTACATTAAAAAAAGATAAGCTAGTAATATTGCAATAGAGAATGGATGGCAAACTGATAACAGGTTCATAGTTACTAGGTATCTCCACAAAGAGGACATTCTCAGGACTGCAGCATCCACCCCATTTAAAAGTCCAACACAGTACAATATTAACAATCCATCTACATACTGTGGAAGTAGAACCCACATTCTTCTGCATCTAAGGTTACAACCTATCTCTCTTTGGGAGGGACAGTCCCACTTTGGGCAGTTGTGTCCTGTGGGAAAAAAACAAAAAAAAAATGGCAAATGTCTTGAAATTTTAAGACAAAATATATTTCTTAAGTTTTCTTTAATAGTTGCATAAAACATTTATTCTGCATCCGAACACGTCAATATTATATGAAATGGCATAAGCAACTCAAATGTTGCAAAATAAGCTTTTTGTTTGGCAAAAATGTGAAGTTCTATCCTTTGTACTGGCAGTGGGTATGTTTTGTCCTGCAAAATCTCACATTTCTACAAAAAATGTCCCTCTTTGGGCATTTGAAAAGGTGACAACACTATCTGCATCAAAAGCAAGTATACTATCTATTGTGCAGACTTGGCATAAGCAGCAATAAACCTCTCTCCCCCTGAAGAACTATGCAGCACAAGAACTCTAGAAAAAGCCAAAATTGATGGGGGGGGGGCAAAGGCCCAAAACCAGGGACACATTTTAAGCATTGCTTGTATAATCTTAGAAAGCTGCTAGAATAAAATGTTTTATGTTACCATGTGTATCCTGAAATATAGGAATAGTGAAAGTTAGATGTTGTCATTATTTAGTGAATTCAATTCTCACTGGTTTGCCAGAAAATTACATAATTTAAGAGGAATGAACCAAAATTATGAGCTACACATTCCAGACCAGACATTCTATGACATTTTGGACAGTTGAGAACTATGGACTTAACTCCTTGTATCACAGGTGGTGGTAGGGGTACATAATTTAGGCTCTTGCTACCTGTTTTACACACCACACATGCACACACACACACACATACACACACACACACACACACACACACACTTGTTTGTTAAGCAGTGAACTATAATATCAAAGTAAATCACAGTTAAGCAGTGAACTAGCTATTTATATTCACCACAAAGTGCACACACACTTGTCTCTCCATAGTGAACTAGTCTGTAAATCAATGCAGTGAGCGAGAAATAAAATCAGCACACACATGCACACACACACACACACACACACACACACACACACACACACACACACACACACACACACACACACACACACACACACACACACACACACACACACACACACACACACACACACACACACACCCACACACACACTCTTGGATCTCCACAGTGAACTAACTATTAATAGTAAACTTCAATGCATGCAATGAGACCTGTATCAAGAATTCAGCAAAACTTGTCCATAAATCATTGCAAACTTGTCTCTAAATCAATGCAGTGAGCCCCATCGATGCAAACTTGTCTCTAAGAGCCCCATCAGTGCAAACTTGTACTGTCCAAAGGAGTGTCGCTACAATCTTTTCTTTACCTGAAGGAGCTAGCCAAACCCATGGAGCAGTACAATTTAAAAATTAAGTAATGATTGGCTCAGCATGACAGCTGAATTATGACAGGTTGTCTGCCTTATGAAGCTGACATCAGCACATGATGATGTCAGGTACACATTCTCATCCTAAATAAAACTTAAAAAAAAAACAGAGAAATTCAGAAATTAAAGGGGCCATTAGAGAATTAGTGGCACCTCAATATTTTGCCTTCAAAACCGGCATTTACTGAGGAATTCAGTATGGTTGAGAGGAATGCTAAATGTATTGCTTCACCTCTATAATCACAGCACAGCAGGGTAGGCTGGTTCCTGCTGATCCTCCTACCTACCTCAGCTGGCCATAGCACTGGGTAGCAAGACATCTGGGACCCAAGCCAGTGCTGACCCATCTGCTGGCCCTGCACCACCTTCAGGTGGAAACATCTAAGAGGATGGGACCCATCCCCCCCAACAACATTGGCAGAGGGGTGATAGTCACCCAGGATTGACAACCACTCATGGTACATAGGATTCTTTATAAGAGTTATGAACAATGTCTGTACTGGATCAAGGGCAGACTCAATAACCTGGTGGAGCCTGCCGGACCTGGCACTCAGCATCCAGCACAGCCACCTCAGGGGCAGTGAAGGAGTAGGGTAGACTGCCCATGTGTAGGGACCTCAGTCATGCTGCTGCCATCTGGAGGCACATGTTCCCCGAATTCCACAACACCCTCCCCATCAAAGGTGTTTACCCGTCATGTGTCACACACCACCCCTGTCTTCTGTCTGTCTGCTATTACATCCTCTCTTACCTAACTTACCTCCCCACATGTACCTATATCCCTTCCCAACATTCTACTCTCTTTATATATATATATAAAAAGGGCTCCTGTCCCACAAAAAAAATCACCCCATACATAGCTCTCCATTTCACACTTGTCCACTGGACACAACTAATTCAGTCCAATTGGCCTGACAACACATTTATGTTGTCCTCAACCATCTATCTGGTATTTGAGAGTCCAAATTCATCCTCCAAATCTGTCAAAATGCACAGCTGTTGCTGTACAATAAATGGAAAGCTATGGTCCTTCTCTGCACCCGTCCTGCAGATCCCTCCCTGCTTTTTACTATGTTTTCCCACTGCTTGCCCTCATTTCACCACTGTCCTAGCACCCCTTTTTCTTCTCTTTTTAATTTTTTAGCATGGGTTTGTGTGGAGCTAAGCAGTACTGTGTGCAAACCCACTTTACAGTGCTTTAATGTGCCTTAATGACCTTATGTATTTCTTACAGTGTCATGTTCATGTACAAAATAATCCACCCTGCCATGATTTGAAACCAGGTCCCTTTCAACTACAGCCTACTGCACTAGCCCACTAGGCCACCCAGATCCTAATTAACACAGGTGTTTTCAGGAACATATACTGAGTGCCACTGACAGACTGCAATTGAAGCTAATGGGAGAAATGGGTGTTTACTTTGGACTCTGATGAAAAAAATACACCAGTAGACAGCCAAATAAATATTAATGGCACTACATTAGGCCTGGAATAACAGGTAAGTGTTCACTTTTATTTGCAACATCTTTAAACACACCTGCTAAGCCATCAATGGCACAGTACATATGTTTAACTGGGACCCTGCTGCAGAACAACTGCCTGTGAAAGCCATGCACATACCAATGGATGCAAATAATGTGTGTCATAGCTATATGTATGCACATATATCTGGCAAATAAAGCTGCTAAAATACTGACTCAGTAACTCAGTCTGATAAATGCCTTGCATACAGAACATTTTGCCACACACATTCCTGTGTTTGAATCCAGTTTATTGCACTTCAATTACATTGTTGTGAACACAGCAAGTAATGACTGACTCATGCAGTTTTAATTGTCATAGGTTATTGCTACTGAATTATCAGTTACCCAGTTTTGCAAGTAACCACAGTACACCTTGGTAGTTATATAGGTCCACCTGATGTGCACATGTTCTGTGTAGTTGTATATCCACAGTTTTTACTGCATGGCCTCTACTGTCCCATGTGAATAGTTTTTGAGGTATGTATGTGCTCCAGCAGCTATTGGGGACTTGTACACATACAGAAAGGACAGACTCATAGAGTAGATAATACTGTTGTTAAATAAGTAGCCTATAATTGTACTAATGGACTGTTTTCACTCTCTGCCCAACCCTTCTCTTCATTTACATATTATTGTTATCCATTGGTTATGATTTACTAATAACATATGTTGTCAAATTAACTGCATTTTGGGGCATGTGTATTTTTATTGGTATGTATTATAATGGTGGCATATTAACATATCTTGTTGAATTACCTATTTTGTTGGCCTTATGCTGTAACTGTTACTGACATGCTGTTAACATACTGACTGTTCTTCCATGTATTGTTGTGTTTCACATAATATGCATTGGAATGTAATTGGGTTATTTCCACTGTTCTGGTATGCTGTTATTACTAACAATGTTTTGCTCATAATTAACCTATACTTATTGCTATACCTCCATCACCACAGCATGTCAGGGTAGGCCAGTTCCTGTGATCTGCCTACCTTGCCTCAACTGGCCATGGCACCAGGTCCTAGCACATCTGTTCCCCAGACCAGTGGTTCCCCCTCTACTGCCCCAGCAAAACCTGTGGCGTCAGGTAGAACTGCCTCAGGGGACAGGGCCTGGCCTTCCACTGGGAGTGGTGGTGGTAGAGGGGCTGCAGTCACCCAAAAGTAACTGCCGGTCATGGTGTGCAGGATCATTCATTGGACCTATGAACATCATCTGCACCAGATTGAGGGCACACTTTCCAACCTGTTGGGGCAGGCTGGCCCTGGTGCCCAGCCTCCAGAACAGCCTCCTTCAGGGCAGTGAAGGACAGTTTTGACTGTTCCATGGGTGGGGATGTGAGCCATGCTGCTGCCATCTGGAGGCACGTGCACCTTGAAGTCCACAACACCAACCCCATCCAAGGAATTTACCCCCTCATGTGTCACACTCTGCCTCTATCTGTTGTCTTGTCTATCTGCAAATGCATCCTCTCCTACTCAACTCATCTCCCCACATGTACCTATGTCCCTTCCCCAACATTCCACTCTCTCTCCTTATGAAAAAAAGGGCACCAGTCGCACAAAAAACAAATAATCGCTCCATACATAGCTCTCCATTTTGCACGTGTCCACTGGATATAACTAATTTGGTCCAATTGGCTTTACAACAGATTTATATTGTCCTCACCCCTCTCTCAGGGTCTTGAGAGTCCAAATTCATCTACAAAATCTGTCAAAATGCACAGCTGTTGCTGTACAAGAAATGTTTAGCTATGGTTCGTTCCTACAGCTTTTCTGCACATCCCTACCTGCTTTACACTGTGTTTTCCCTCTGCTTGCCCCATTTCACCACTTTCCTATCGCTCCCTTTTTTTTTATATTTTTTTAGCATGAGTTTGCCCGGATTTGAGTGGAGCACTTTGCCACTTTGCTTAGCTCAGCTAAAATGAGCTTTAATGTGCTTTAATGAGCTTTAATAATTATATGTGTTTATGACAGTGCTAATTACATGTAGAAAATAAACATCTCTGCCAGTCTCAAACCCGGGTCCCTCTGAACTATAACACATTTCATTAACCCACCATGATACACAGGTCTTAGGTTAAGCATGTGTTTCCAGCAAAACATACTGATTACTGCCTACAGTCATTAAGCATGTTACTGCAATAACAAAACTAATGGGAAGAATAGCAGTGTATCTTGGGCTCTGGGGCCATAATACACCAGTGGACAAGTACAGACATAATAATGAATGTAAGTGAGGCCTGTGATAGCAAGTATATGTGCCCTGTTATCAGCAACTTGTGGAAAGACACCTACTAAGGCATCAATGGCAAAATACATGTACAACTGGGACCCTGGTGAAGAAATACAACCATATAAAACGGGGTCTGTATTATGTGACTGAAGAATCTCTTCTTCGAACACATAATAATCGACACATATACAGTAAATGCTGTAAACTGCAAATGGCCACATCCTCAAATTTTTTCCTCGGGAAAAAATTTACGTGGCCATAAAATAAAAAACAAACAAACTTTAAAACACTAATTAAGTGGGGGCTTTCCCGCCACCCCCCCCCCCGATGTGGGAGGGCTGTGTCCCCCACACCCCCCTAACTAAATATATCAAACTCTAAGATCGCTCTACATTGAGAGGAAAAGGGCAATTCTGGATAATGGCTAACTGAATTTATTCCCCGAGGAAAAAAATTTGAGGATGTGGCCATTTGCAGTTTACAGTGTTTGCTGTATATATGTCGATTATTATGTGTTCAAAGAAAAGATACTTTGATCACATAATATAGACCCTATAAAACCATGCACATATGCATGGATGTAGAAATGTTTCACACGGCCTATATATGTGTGCATATATCTTGCAAATACAAATGCACCTACAGTGACTCAGTAGTTCAGTGTGTTAAATACCTTGCCTACTGTACATTTTGCCACATGCAGTCCACAGTCCTGTGTTCAAATCCAGTTTTGTGTTACAGTTCAATTACATTATTGTGACAACAGCAAGTAATGACTGAGTCTTGCATTCATAATCCACACAGGTTACTGCTAATTAATGAACTGCTACACAGTTTTGCAAGTCAAAGACCTGCAGGTAGGGACACACTGCACATATCTATATAGCCTAACTATATGTTGCATACTACTCTGGTATTGGCACTGCTGAATAACGGATGTTACTTAATCACATGCCTCAGTTGGACTGTAAAAGGTACAATTACCCTAGCTCTACCATAATGACAGGCCTGACACAACTACCACATATACACGTACAGCTTGCTGTCCTCCAAAGTGTTCACACTCCCCTCTATATGTTCTAGACTGCAGCAGCAGCCTGTAGCATACACAGCTGTATGTAAAGGTAGCTGCTATAGACCTTCCATACCCCCAACCCCCTAGAACAAGGAATCCAGAAACAGCCATACTTAATGTGGGGGCAAAGACCAAGACTTGGGGACATGTTTTACAGTCTGCTCTTCCAAAGATAGGTGATAGAGTAACAGCTATTGTATTGGCATGCATATTCTGACAGGTATGAAGTCTGACACTCAGATGCATGTCTTTCATTACTGATGTCAACCCACAATGATTTGCCAGTGATTTGACAGATGATCACAATGTCATGGGCCACTGGCCACACATATTAGGTGAAACTGTGGACATACTGCATAAATCTCTACAGTTGAGAGTTATGATACCTACACTCTGTGATGCTATAGTCTCCATGCCTCAGTACTGTCCATTTGAACAGCTATGAACGTGGCCCAGGTCTACATGTAGGCCTTATATATTGCATTGTGGTGGCATACCATTGGCTAATGATTGTGCAATGCAGCTGCTTTGGCTACAATTAACATATCAGAACCAGACAGACATATGCTTAGGGCTATGGATGCAGCACAGTCTGACATCCATGACTGCCTCCACCACATTGTGGACACCCTTGATCAGTTCACTGATACAGTGGACAAATGGTTGGCTGAGATAGTGTCTGTCTTGGACTGCACATTGTGCTGGAATATCTGGTTGAAGTTGAACATCAGACATGTGGACATAGGTCAGCAGCATCATCTGCTCAGAGTCCATGAGGTCATACATAGTTACGCTCCCCTACTGCCAGTACCTTCAGCAGTACAGAGGAAAGTGTGCTGTCCACACCACAATGTGGCAGGTCATGAGCACATGATCCTGGGTGGTTCTGTGGAGGACACAGCCCCAGCAGGCAGCAGGTATTAGCATCGCATCTGGCCTTGGGCATGGTGGTGCCAGTGCTTCTCCTGACAGAGCCAGTGCCAGTGTTCATGGCTGGAGAGAATGAAGTTTCCACTCCACCATGTATGGTCCACAGCTGTCGAACATACACACCTGTAGGGCTAGCACTGGGCTTGACTGTGTACATGCACACACTCAAACACCACTGTCACATGAAGGTCACCTACAGACACACATGGCACCTCTCCATAGCCCATCTAACCCACACCCCTCCTGACACACACACACACGCACACACACGCACACACGCACACACACACACACACACACACACACACACACACACACACACACACACACACACGCACATATGCCATCGACTGATTGTCATAGCCTTGGCCTCCAGCACCCCCAAACCATACCGAGTGCATGTGGTGATACCTCTGCCACATCCCTGCCCTCCATGCCATCAATACAGGTTAATGCTACTATGTGTCTGATGCACAGGATGTCTATATTACTTGACATGTAGTTGTGTATTGCAGGATTGTTTTATGATGCCACCTGTTATGGGCCACAACAGGTATTGTATGCTGGCATGTGTCATGACTACACACCACAGTATGTGTATCTTTGTTGCATGATGTTGGACTGGAGGTAGTTTTCCAGAATGGCAGCTGTGTCACATACCTGTGTATATTGTCTGTTCCAGGAGTCTGATGGGATACACTATGGGTACATGGCAGCAATACACCAGTAGAGGATGGCATGACAGCACAGCAGACTTATGATGTCAGCAAGGTATGACAGTATATGTATATGGCTCCCTTGATGCATATGTGTAGAACAGTCTATCAGGGACATTGGGGGCAGTCGATTTATTCATGCATTCATACTTTGTGATAAGGTCTGCTACCATTGCGGTATGTCACTTAGGTTATCCAAATGTACAGATCTAGATGGTGTGGTGATGGTGTTGACATGTCTACAAATATCCTATGTCCAGGTCAGATAGTTGGTGGACATCAGTTATGTTTATGTATAGGAGGACAATGCAGGGCTAGCAGATACATTGTATGGAAATAGCCCATAAAGGCAATTCTGCAGCACTGCACAGGGATATATTTATACACACACACACACACACACACACACACACACACACACACACACACACACACACACACACACACACACACACACACACACTTGGTTGCTGTAAGTATTGAACCTCTATCTATTTTCTATTACACACTATAGTTCATAGTACTTACAGATTCTGATAACCATGTCCAGACAATTTTCTATGGTTTCTCCTGCTAGTCTGGTTTATATGGGCATCCTGAGACAGTATAGCAACTGTCTTATGTACACAGACAACCCTCTTCTGCTACCACCAAGACCATAATATGTAAAAGATGCAATTACATTAAGAACCTAGAACCCTTGCTGTCTCAGTCACAAGCCAGTACAACTGGCACAGAGAAGGTTGTCTGTATAAACAGTATGAACACCACAACTCTAACACCACCATCTGTACAACACACTCCTACATATGCATGAGTGCTCAACAAAAACATACCTAAACAAAGGAGACCTCTGAAGAAAAAACACTCACGCACATCACAACCCACAACACCAAACATCACACATAGTACACATGTCTGTGTCTCACAGCCTCTAAGGCCTTGCCACAAATCCAACATACTAGTCACAGGAGAGTCGGTCATGAGACACACATATGTGCCCCTCACCAAGCTAGACAAGGAGTAAGTCACAGTAAGTTGCTTGTCAGGTACTAGAATCTGCCATATCATGCACACACTCAAGTCTCTTAACAACAGGTACTGTTATGACTCTGTCATAGTCCAGGTTGGTGTGAATGACTTGAGACATACCTCTCTGGACTATATGAAGAGAAACATAATTGAGGTCACTGATAATGTGTCCCAGGCAGGTATGTCCCTAGCCTTAAGCAGTATCCTAACATTACTCAGAATGATGCCTCAATACAAACAGGAAATGATTGACTTTAACAATTGGCTTAGTTTATGGTGTCATTCCAAGGGGATTCAGTACCTGACAGCCTGGGAGGACATGATTGACAGCCCACGATGCTTTGCCAGAGATTGTCTTCATCTGTCTCCCCTAGTCTTCAGGCTTCTGGCAAGGGGTCTTGCCTCCCCAATAGTGCCTTTTTTAGACAAAGTCATGAGCACAAAATTACCAACATGAAAAATTCTTCTAAATGAAATTTAAAGGTCATGCTGCTAAATGCTAGGAGTCTTAGCATGAAACTACACTCATTGCAAGCATTTCTTGCTCTGGCGGATGCTTACATTTGTGCAGTCACTGAAACCTGGTTCAAAGCTGTGGAGATCACCCCAGCCTTACAAGGTTACTCATCCTACCATAATTTCTGACCCCAAATGGAGGGTTAAAAAAGCCAAAGGAGTGAAGTTTCAATATTTATCAAAGAATACACACCTCTAGGCTGGTCAAATGGTATGAAGCACAGGAAACACTCCAAGTGTAGTTAACTGTTGACAAAACACCTATTCAAATCATAGCTAGCTACAGACCCCCATCCATGACTCAGGATGCCCACTCCACCTATCTGGAGTTACTTGAATCCAACAAGATTCAACCCTCTACCCTGATCCTGAGTGACTTTAACTACTGAACCATAGAGTGGAAGACCTGTTCTAGCCCAAACATGAATGCTGAGAGATTCCTCGACTTCATCAAAGCCAATGCATTGGATCAGCTGTTCAACACCACTATGAGAGGTTAAAATATCCTGGACCTGGTCCTAACCAACATGAGTAGCCACTGTAGCACTCCTAAAGTGTCATCCTCCTTGTTAAGATCCGACCATAAAGTGATCACTTTTGAAGTCACCATCTCCCATGACCCCCACCCCCCCTTGTCAGGATCAAATGAAAAAAACATTTTCAAAGCTGACTACAATCTCCTCAGAGCAGGTATAAGCTACACAACCACTGTCCCTTCAGTTGGAACTAGCACTAATGTCGAAGTCTTCACCAAAAAACTATATGAGCACCTACATAGCTGTATGGACTCAGCAATACCTGACAGGACTAAATCATCTTCCTCAAGGAAGAGTAAACCTGTCTGGTGGACAGTATCAATAAACAAACTGTATAATAAAAGGAAAAAATTGCTGTCCAGGACCAAGAAGGAGCAGGTGTCAAGTTGGAAGCAATCTCTCCTTTGTCTGAACAAGCAAATAAGGTCAGTCGTGAAATCCTCTAAGGCTAACTTTGAGTCCAAACTGGCCACACCCACTAAGGACAATCACAAGGCCTTCTTCAGATATGTCCGCAATCTCAAAGGTAACACCCAAATCTGCTCTGAACTGGTGGTCAATAACACCACATAGACAAATGCCATAGATAGAGCCAACCTGCTGGCAGACAGGTTCAGTGAAAACTTCACCCCTGTCCCCCAATCACTAAACAAGGACATCCACAGCACCTGCTCCCCTCCCCTCATCACCAAATAACAGGTCCTTAATGCCTTTTCAAATGCAAAAAGAAAACAGTCTCCATGGGACCTGATAACATCCCTGGCTGTATCCTACATGAACTCAGGCATGAGCTGTCAGCTCCATTAGACACCCTATTCAATCAAAACCTAAGCACTGGCTTCATCCCAGCCGAATGGAGGACAGCCACTGTCATCCCTCTACAGAGAGGTGGAGCATCCACTGACCCAGGCAATTATAGGCCCATCAGCCTAACTAGCCTGATCTGCAAGGCCATGGAATGCATTATCATGGACCTTATAAAAAGGATATTGGCAACCTTCAAACGCTTGACCCCACACAGTATGGTTTAGTTAAGGGAAGATCATGCCTGTTAAACTTGTTCGACTTCTTCGAAACAGTCACCAAAGCCATGAATGAGGGGAAGACAGTGAACACCACCTACCTTGACCTAGCCAAAACCTTTGAGACTATTCCCCATTCGGGCATAATAGATAAACTTTCCCAGTTAGGCATCAACCCATATGTTGCTAGATGGGTAGCTAACTGGCTCACTGATAAAACCCACTCAGTCAAAGTAGGGGAAGCCACCTCTAGAAGTAGACCCTGTAACGAGTGGTGTACCCCAAGGATTGGTCTTGGGAGTTCTACGATTTAGGATAAACTTTTCTGAAGTGCAAGCCAAAACCAGTGGTCTGTGGCTGACCAAGTTTGCAGATGACTGCAAGCTGGGCGCTGTCTTAATTTCCCCTAGTGATGTAAACATCCTCCAAGAGGGCCTTAATCACACTAATGATTGGTGCCAGAAGCATGGCCTCAAACTGAATGCCCAGAAATGCATCATTATCCTCTTTGAGGAAAATGGCATCCCCTTAATTATCACATTAATAACAATGTACTAAGCACGCAATCAGTCATAAAGGACTTGGGCACCCAGGTTGATAGCAACCGCACTTTTCACCACCACATTGTCTCCATCGTACAGAAGGCTTTCTACATGACCCACATCATAAATAAGGGTATTTCATCCAGAAACAAGGAGGTCATAACATCCCCTGTATTCCTCCCTTATCAGACCCACTATTAAGTACAATGCTCCCTTCGGCATGTACTTTGCCAAGCACATGCAGCAGTTGGAGCGACCACAGAGGTTCCTGACCAGGAAAATTCAGGGTCTCAAACACCTATCCTATGCAGATAGGCTAAAAGCCCTGTCCCTCTACTCAGTCTCATGCAGACTGCTCAGAGGTGACCTGTGTTTGGCATACAAGGCCATTTCAGACCCAGCATTGATGGAGTTGCTGTATATCCATAAGACAAACTCCAGTCAAACAACCCACACACAAGGCCATAACCTGGTCTGTGACATTAATAGAACTTGTTGGCGGGATAAGTTTGTTTCCCAAATACTCTCCCATTTGTGGAATAGACTCCCATCTCCATGTCAAGCAGAGTACCTCTCTAGCCCTCTTTAAGAGGAACCTGGATGACTGGATGGGAACCAGAACTTACACCTCTGGGATCCCACCTGTGTCCCTGCTGGACAGGGTAAACAGGTGCTGACTTTGAGGGAACATGGATGAAATTCTTAGCTAGGCTTATAAGGGTCTCCAGGCCAATAGCCTAGTATTTTCCTATGAACTTATGAACCTATGGAATTTATCTGATGTTAGACTGTCAGCTACTTAAGTTGGATGACATCAGCAGGCCTTCTAGAGGAGGGCAATATAGAGGCCAGCAGCTAATCACAGGGCATAAAATGAATAACCATTGCACAGAGATAGCCCATACAGGCTTGTCTGATTTTGTAGCCAGTTTATTAAAAATGAAAAGCAAGTTCATTCTAAATTATAATACTTTAAAACTTAAAGGTATGTATCTGAATGTGAATTTAAATGTATAAGTTATAATATTGTATATATGATGTTTTGTAACTTATTGTATATGGAAAAATATGTTACACCTTTTTATGGTATGTTTGTCTAAGCAGGTTCCTGTAGTAGATCATTGAGTGATGAAATGGTTGTTTAATTGGAGCAGTTTGATATAAAATGGGAATGGCTGGTGGCTTATGTTATTCCTTGAAGGTTGTTTGCCAAGGTACCAGAAGCACCATTAAAAGGTGGAATTTGTTTCCAGTGACTGCCTCCTGAGTGTATTTTTTGGATATTTCGTGTTGCTGTGTGTTTGGATTTGTCTGTGGTGCTGCAAGGGATCATATTTCCAGAAATACATAGAGTTGGATGATGTAAGATTAGAATCTCTACCTATCTACAATTACACACTATAGCTCGCAGTACTTATCGCACGTGACACGGGTTACATTTGTTGTATATGTGATTGCAGGCACAGTACATCTGGAGCATGCAAAATAGCTTTCTGTTAGCATGCGTGGCCTGCAGAGTGATATTGTTTGGTACTGTTATTGTATCTAGAGTCCTAGGAGTGGGGAACCTGTCACTGTCCCTGCTATGTGTGTACAGTTAGCACTATGGCCATATATGGCTGGTTGCAGTTAGATAGCCAAACATGTGGCCAGGAACAATATGTCCTTTTCAAGGCATGCATTGAACCAGTGTACAGTACAACACCTGCTCACCTGTGTCTGTCTAAAAGCTGACATTCCACAGGTACAGGGGTCTCTGGGTGAGTGAGTGGGATTATGTACTGTCATGGCCTTGGTTTGGTTCCTTTGGGCAACTGTTTTGATGTGTGAGTGCAGATAGCCTCAGCATTCTGAGGGTTGGTGGGGAAGTCCATACATCCCCACATTATATATATATATATATATATATATATATATATATATATATATATATATATATATATATATATATATGGGTCTACTACACTATACTGACATGACACAACACCGACAACCACAATACCGACACCACAAGAATGAAACTGCAAAAACACGAAAGTTCACATGCCCGACAAACCACAATCCCGACAGTTAACAAAACAAAAAGTTCGCTGTTCCACACAACACACACACAAAACAAGCACACCAACAACCTAAAAACCTACACTACACCTTACACACAACTATCTATGCACTATCTATGCACTAACCTAAACCCTAACCCTAAGGTGTCACTATCGCACACTTACCTTACCCACACCCTAACCCTAACTCACTTAATCTGCCCCTCACTATCGCACACTTACCTTACCCACACACTAACCCTAAGTCCCTCACTATTGCACACTTACCTTACACGCACCCTAACCCTAAATCCCTAACTATCACACACACACCTTACCCACACCCTAACCCTAAATCCCTCACTATCGCACACTTACCGAGTCGCGCTCACACGTTTCCCATGCCATTGTTTTTGCTGTCGGTATTACAAGTTGTCAGTTATCTGCTCCATCGGTCTTCTGGCGTAAGTGATGTGATTGTCGATCTTCCAAGCTGTTGGTCTACCTGAGGGAACCCATACATATATATATATATATATATATATATATATATATATATATATATATATATATATATATCTATATATATACACACACACACACACACACATATATATATATATATATATATGTGTGTGTGTGTGTGTGTATAAGTGTGTATAACAGGGACGTCCCTATATATGTTGCTGTGTATGTACATTACGTATATTACGTTTTTAGATATATGTGCAGAGTCTATGTATCATTGTAATATATATAGCTATCTATATCTATATATATATATATATATATATATATATATATATATATATATATATATATATATATATATCGGTATTATATGTATATGGGGTACATACTGATAGATACAGTACACATGCAGGAGGGAGATAGGGTCAGACAGATATGTACAGGTAGCTGTCTATATGTGCAGATGTATTTCCACATAGTAGGTCTTAGTGGGGAAGAGGCAATAGAATTGCACTCAAGTTTGCTAAGTGTAGGAGCATGCCAGTGGGACTGTCAGTACCTACAAGGTGACTCCAGGCCAGAACTACCTGCACTCAAGGATGGGATTTTGTGCTACAGACATTGGCAGCTGCACCTGTTTCTGCAGTACAGTACTTCCCTGACATTGTCCACAGCATTCTCCGGCTGTGTGCTCTAATTAATATGTGACTGGGATACATGACGTAACACCACATACAGGGTGACAGTCTGCATAACTCTAACTGTACATTTTTTTTCATAATGCCCAGCATTTCATCCCATACATCTGGCCTGTTCCTCGTGCATTTGGTGTTCAAGTAAAATGTTGTATAAGGCAGTCAGTGAATAGTACTAACTACAGTCAAACAGTTGAGTGTTGGACTTTATAGCCTTCAGATATTCTGTACTGATGCAACCTGCTTTTTTACTAGCCACCTTCTAGTTTTGGCCCTTTGTCCCCCCATTTTCTCTGGGTTTGTCCAACCTTCATGCAGTAACAGAGTGAGAGGTATGACAGTCTGTGGGGACACAACCATACGACTACCTCACATACAAAAGATGTGACTACTGCCAGATTCAAACCATCAACACCATCACACATGTTAACGTCTCTACTCTACTGAGCCACACAGGCTGCCAGACAGAGATGTGGCATTCATCACACAATTAACAGCATACAGACATATGTTGTCACCTCTGTGTTATGTGAGACATAGAATTTGTGGCCAGGTTCTATATCACAGCCCTGGAATTGGATGGTCTGCTGATATATCTTTGCAGATATATTGTTACAGCAGTTCTATGGGTACACTGATGAGTTGGGGATGGGGATGACCAGCCCATGCTCTGCTGGCATAGACAGTTGTGCGACTGTTGTGATACCCCACTGTTAGCCATCTTCCTTGAATGCTGCAATGGACTTTTCAGCCATGTGGCCTAGTGCATATTATGGGGAACATACTATTAGACAGAGTACCTGTTGTCCCAAGTGTCTGTTAGATCTTCCCAAATAGACCAGTAGCCCATTATAGTCCCCTGCATACATGTAGCAGGTCCATACATATGCTAACATATTCTAGTACCCCTTAAAAGTGGTGAATAGGTGTGTGACTTACCTTGTGACTACAGCAGTTGTCAGACTTGTAGTCTGAGGCTGACTCTGTCTGATGCAAGCAGTACACAGCCAGTATAATGAACGACCAGCCAGTAGAAACACAGGTTTATTCAAACTTGACGTCTCGGCTTTAACAAAAGCCTTCAATGAGTACACAGCCAGTACATGGTTAGAAACAGGTTGTGTGGATTGGCTGACATAATTTTTATTAATATGCATGTAAGTCAGAGTAAGTTGTCAGTCCCTAGGGCCCTATGTTGTCAGTGCATGTGCTATGCGTTGTTTCATGTCCAAAGCCAGGGCATACTAGACTTGCCTATGTCTGTATGTCTGACTACAGAGACTACTTCAAGGATTTTCTCCTCCAAATCCCCTGTGGATGTAGCTGTGGTGTCCTAGGCCATTGGCAGGGACTGTGTATCCCTTCCCTCTGCTAATCCTGCTGTAGTTGTTTCCACAGGATCATATTGTGTAACATGATACATACTTTGAACATGTGTGCAAATGTGGCTGGAGAATACTGCAGGGCTCCACCAGATATATCAAGGTACCAGAACCATGACTTCAGCAGCCCAAACACATGTTTTATGATGTTCCTAGTTTGTGTGTGCCTCATCATGGTGTTCTTCGGTGGGTGTGCATTTCTGATGGGTGTCATCATCCATGGGTCCAGTGCGTAGCCAGCCTCCCCCAGTAAATGGCCCTGTGGGATGACCCTCTTAGCAAACATCTGGTACAGCTGTGATGCATGCCAGATATGGGAGTCATGATAACTGCCAGGGCTGCCAGCACACACATTCATGATAATGCCCCTGGCATTGCACATGACCTGGCAGTTGATGGAGTGGTACCCATTGCAGTTGACATAGATTCTACCCTCCTAACTGGGTGGTGCCTTGTTATGTACATGAATGCAATCTATGGCATCCAGTACCTCAGGGTACTGTGCTACAGGGTAGAAGTGTTGCATACTCTGGCCCTTGCCTCAGGAGTGAGGGGAAAATAAATATGTTCACTGGCATATGGTAGCATGGCATCCAGGAAATGGTGGAGTAGCCTGGATGCTGATGTCTGTGAGACCCCCATCATGTCCCCAGTTAGTTTTTGGAAGGTACCAGTAGGTAATATCGTAAGAGCTACACATACCTTTATTTCCACTGCAATGCGTTCCCCTATGTTGGCTCTCAGACTGAGGTAAGGTTGGCAGACCTCAGTGAGATTTTTTAGTATGTCCCTGTCTACCCTGTAGTGCTCTACAATCTCCAGTTGATATTGCCCCTGGAAGCTTCCCCTTGACCTGAACACTCTTCTCCTTCTCACTCTAGGCCTATGGTCAGCAGCAGCACTGACATCAGCATCTAGCATATACATATGCAGCAGACCTGCAGCAGCCTCTAGCATTTCTTCAGTTAAAAGACCCAAGTCTCTACTCCACTGGTGCAGAGTATGGGGGTGAAATCAGATTGTAGGGTTTCTGCAACTTTATTGTGCTCTGCTGTAGGTGCAGACTTTCTGATTAGCTACCTATTCCATCTGCCAAGTACATCATTAAGGACTGTTAATGGCCCTAGTTTAAGTGGAACAGGGATCATCAGTATTTAAGATGTCATTTTTTTGGACAGCTTTCCTTGCTTAGCACTGCAGCGTGCTGTGCAAACATTATCCGTGAAGGTAAACAATGTTCAGCACTCAGTCTACATGACCCCATGAAAGATCATGCTCAGCACGGTGGTGCACCGCGCAAACACACTCAAACATGGTGAAGCATATGCCCCGAAGGTGAACAAAGCTTAGTAGTCAGTGTACACACACCCCTGCTCAGCAGAGCACCATGGCATGCAAACAGGTGCTACTAAGCTCCAATGAGCTCACAATTCCTCAGAAACACACCCCTTTGTTGTCAGCTACCTTTTCTGTGGAGTTCAACACAGTTCTGTGCCTACACGATCTGTGGACATGGATACCCTTTTGTGCTATACAGTAACCCCAGCTCATTTGCATAGGGATCATTGCACAAAACCTGGAAACAACATGGTTCCACACACTGCCTTCTTAGCAACAGAGCCATTCCACCATTATAGATACTCCAAGCAAGGTCCTGTAATACATTGCTGTCATATATTGATAAGTTTGTTTTTTACACTACTTTTTATTTTTTTTCATAACAACTTGTTTGCTCACTGCAGCATGCCATATTAAACATTCCCAGATTATTAAAAAATATATTTTACATTAATTTCTATACAGTTTTGAAAACACTGTAGATAACTTTGTACATTTCTGTCTTTGCTATGCTATTTGTACCCATCTACATGCCCTTTTATGGCCCCTGTTGTTATTTTCACATCCTATGCACAGAATATTTCTGTGTACACTATGGACACCAACACTGGGTCTGCAGGACTCCCTATCTACTTCCTGGATCACTCTACCTCCCACAATTGCATGCAGTTCACCTGCTTATTAGGTAATTTGCATGCCACAGATAATTCCATGTTGATGCACTCATGTGCGCCGCTCAGTTCTGTTTACTGGATTGCACACCTGCTTACTTTCATGTCAGCAGTGCCACTATGCCTACCTGGAAAATAAGCCTGTATTAGCTTTATTAAATTCCCCCCAATATCTCTAAATTCCATTAGAGTAAGAGGTTTATTTATCTTTTTAATGTTATCTTCATTTAATTTGCTGGAGATTTTTTTTCAAATGAATTATCATTTTTTCTTTAGTTATGATATTATTCTTTTTTATTTAAATTTTTGTAATTGTTTTTAAAAGTCGATAGCATTTCTTCTATGTCTAATGTATGATTTTTTTTTGTTATTGGGTTTGGTATATCATTAGTTTGCGCATCCTTGCTCATTAGCTTATTTCTGTTTGATAGACAATTTTTTTTAGCAAACATTGATTAATTATGAAATTTAATTTCTTTTAAAGCAATTTCAGTTTCATGACTTGATATTTTTTGGTTAGATCCTTTATTATGTCTGAGTCATTAACTTTTAAATTTTGTTGATCTAATCTAGCATAGTGCAGTTTTTCCTCTATTATAAAAATCTCTTTATCCCATTCTTTTAATTTTTTACATATACATTTTTCCATTATTTATCTAATATACATTTTAGGTAATGTTGTCAACCATTTCCATATCATTTAGTTGGAGATGTTTTTCAATTTGCTGTAAAAGATAAGATTTAAAATCTTTTAACTTTGTCATATATGCTGCCATTTTATATATCAATTGACAATTTCTGTAATCTAAATTTATATTAACACATAAAGATTTATGATCAGTTAATGGACAAGGGATAATTATAAAGGTTTCAGTTTTACCTACTATAGCTAATGGCATATTTTTGTCAGTACATGTTTGTGTACCATGAGCATATGAATAATGAGCAAAGAAGATATTTTTTTTACTATGTCTCAGATCTCTTAGATTGTTTTAATCCATGTATCTAATAATTTAGAACTAGCAGATAATTTTATTTATTGATTTATTGATTGATTGATTTATCAATTTATTTGACATTTGCTGATCAGGAATGTCTGGCTGAGCTTGCACACTTTTTCATCAGAGGCCCAGGGAGAAAAGCTCCACAAAGTATTACGTACACTGTAAAATTGTTTACAAACAGTACAGTATACATGAGGTAATATAAACATGCATTATACTTCTTGGGTTCCCACTTGTAGCATGAGAGTTTAAAAGGTGTTATTTACAAAAAAGGCAATAAAACAATGTGTTAAAGTCATTCATATATCTCCAATACATAAGGACTTCACCATTTAGAGGGGAAGTAATGACAATTAACTCAGAGTTTAAGATAATAGTGCAGAAAGTACTGAATATCAAATCTTAGTTCTTGTAGGCAACAGCATGTACATCAGTAATCAGAAGCAGAGGGAAAGCTGATAGAGAGAACAGGTGATAAAAAAGGTAAAGTGTCAAGAGAAAAAAAAAGGGAGGGTGGCTATGGGTAAAAGAGGGAAAATTTCAGATTTTTGTAATTTATAAATAAGAGAGTAGAGTAGTAGTAGCTAGAATCAAGTGAAATCTGAGAAAGGGGGAGTAAGCAAAGTGGGAAAAGAAGGGAGAGAGGTAAATATGAGCAGTGGAGAAATTTAGTGAAAAAAGGTATTACAAGTTAGAGTTCTGTGGCTAGAATTACGTATGAATTGAGAAGGGGCTGTATGCAAAGGGGGTCAGGTGATTAAGTTCATGGTTGTGTACAGGAGCAAGTCCAGGTATTTGTAAAGTGAACTTTTAGGGTAATTTTAAATGGGTGGGGCTTTGTGATAGATCTGATTGTTAAAGGTAGCTTATTTCAATGAATAGAGGGAAGATAGTTGTGGAGGGTTCCACCAATTGATATTTTAAGTTTGTAGATGTCAAAGAAGTTTTGGTTGGTGCTTCTAAGTTTCTGTTTGGGAGGTAGTAATTTAAGATGTTGCAAATGTTAGGGCAGAAGGAAGGTTTATAAAGGATGGAGTGGATAATATTAAGTTGAAAGAAAAGAATTATGAGGTATGTGGAGTGCAGGTCTATCCATGCATGTAATTCTGCAGTTTTATTCAGAATACAACTGATATGTAAAGCTTGAGGTGCTTATTAGGGTAGAGTTATAGTTTGGAGTAGGGTTACAGTGGGTGTTCTTGATAGATGAAGCAGGGTTATAGTACTTGCATATTTTTTTATCTTGAATGCAATAAGAAGCTCTTCTAAAAACTAGATCACCTTTCCATAGGCCTTGCTGAAATTCAAATTGTTTTTGCAGCTTCTAAACCTAAGTCAGGGATCAAATAAAAATTTGCCGAAGTGTACATGCTATTACTATAAAGAATAGTTACTATTGAACATATTCCTTTGGAATCTTTATATTTATCAATAGTTTTTGGCTTCAGTAAACCTTTACTCCATAAGTTGACAGTGCCTCTTCTTTTTTTATTGAATGTAATGAAACTAACACTTCATAAATGAAATTACTTAATAACTGTATGCTATCTTCTAACATGCGTTTCTTGAAGAAATGTAATATCACCCTTATCGATTTTCAAATACTTCTTTAATTATTTTCTTTTATTGCTAATGTTAAGTCCTTTTACATTAATAGATATTAACATTAAAGAAAACATGTTATTCTGGTATGATTTCATTACTAAAATTCTATTTATACATTGAAGATATATTTCATATTTGACTACCATTGTTACTGGCAATTTCATAACACTGAATACCTCTATATCATGAATAATAAATATTTCAAAGTCCTTTCTTTCCCTTTTAATAGACAAATCAGTTAAAACTGAATTCAGTACTACTAATTCAAACATTTTGATAATAATTAACTGTAACTTATTTGCAACCCTACCAATTATGGATACTAATGTTTTCAATCTTCCTAACATACTAGACACTTTCCCCAAGATTTAATAAACTCCGTGTAGGCACTGTGTAAAGCCTACATGGAATGTATCCATGTACATGGCCACTGTCCCCCTTGGCAGCATGCCATGCATATTATTGATTGAGTGCTGCCAAGGTAGCGCTGAGGAACATGAATATTGAATCAGTGTTGTCTGTTTTTTTTTTAAATGCATGTTTGTGTGGCGAGGTACGGAGCACAGAAATGCCAAGCTGGGCTCACATGTAGACAGCTGACAGCTGTCAGACATCTAAATATAGAAACCATATGTAAATAATAAGCATAATGACATTTTATTTTTTTAGTGTCCCCTGGAGCAGTAATACCCAACACTGCAGTTAGTGCAGGAGCACCAGAGGGAGCATCACCAGTTCTGGTCATAGACATGCTGGGACCCAATGTCACAGCCAGTTGAGGCAAAATAGAGTGATTAGCCGGAACCAGCCTACCTTGACGTGTTGTGGAACATGGGGTAAAGCAATATTTTGCAGATAGTAACAAACAAACCATTGTTTAGTATTAACAGAATGGAACATCATATTTATTAATCCAAATGCATATTCATGTATATTATGTGGAACATAACATAATGTAACATAACAGTCAGTATGGTAACAGCATGCCAGTGTGAAGTAAACCATACGGCCAACAAAACAGTTAGTTTAACAAAATATTTTAATGAAAAATGATAATAAAACATAACAAAAATCAACCACATTTTCCAAAATATAGTTAGTTTAACAAAATATGTTAATATTAAATAATAATAAAACAAAACAATAATCAACCACATTTTCCAAATTATAGTTAGTTTAACAAAATATATTTATATTAAATCATAATAGAACATAACAATAATACCACATGTTCCAAAATATAGTTAGTTTAACAACATATGTTAGTATTAAATCATAATAATACATTAAAATAATGAATAAATTAAGATAAGGGGTGGGGAGAGAGAGAAAAAAAATTAATTAATGAAATTGCAGATGATATCCCTCACAGCACTGGTCATACATACTTCTACAGGTGTGTGCTGACAGTTGTGTTTACAGTGACTACAATTCTCCTATAGCTGGTGTAGCATGTACACCTCTCAGGCTGATAGCATAAGAGGCAAACACTAACAAATGCAGATACAGAACTACTCATAACGGTTTCACATGATGTGGACTTATATAACTACCAGGTTGTTCTGTAAATGGATTTAGCAATACATTCCATTCCAGGTAATAATTTATCTGGTAAACATGTGACAGATGGATTAGTCAGTTCTAATTACATTACAAGAAATCATGACACTTGTGAGGCATGTTTGTGTACAGTAATTAAACTAGACAGCCACCATTCCTTAGTTGGTAGGCATGGGAGGAGGACCCACTAGCTGTGACTGCATGGGACATCTGAAAATACTTTAATAATTGACTGCAGCAGCATAGTACGGACAAGCAAGAGATACAGCCACACTGGGATTACACAGCTTTATTTCTGAGTCAACAATGCTGATGCACACATTCTTCTTAAGTGTAAAATTCTAGGAGTTCTAAACACAATATCTGCACATAATATGGGCTAACTCACCCATCACATTTTTGTGTTTTGGGGGAGAGAGAAATTGTGAGCATTACATGACTGATAATGAAAATGTAGTGCTACATAGTACTGGATTCGAACCCAGGACTGTGTGTGATAAAATGTATAGTGTTAAAGGAATTTAACAGACTGAGCTACTAAGGCACTGCTGACTACAAGGTTACTGATACTTGCCTGGAGACCACCTGGAAACATGATATGAATTGTGCAATAAAAGTTACAGGACTTTCCTCTAGCATTCTAGTACTGTTACAGTGTTTTTACTAGACTGCAGTGCCAATAGAACATGCATGCATGGTAAACAACCATACTGCATATATTACTACAGCTTTATTTCACTTTCAACAATACAGGTGAATACATATTACTGTTATTGGTTTGCAATATCAGTGAAGTCCACACATGTGATGTCTGGCTGTGAAGTAGGCTACCTTACCCATATACCCTTATTACCTAATGTCTGTGGAGGACAGAGCATTATGTGACCAGTATTAGCCGAGAGAACCCTTGAACAGTACTATAAGTTAAGCAATACACTTTGCAACCATTAGATTTGCATTCTACACTAATACAGTGTTATAATTGACTTCAGCAATCTTACCTTACAGTCTCAATGCATACAACTCTACTGCAATGGTTATGACAAGACAATTCTGATGTACACCATTTTCCCTGCTGTTATTGGCATTGTTTCTTGTTTTTATTGAACTACAGTTATTATGCATTTATTGCACTACAGGTCTAATGCCAACTTTATTGCACTACAGCTCTAAATCCAAATGTATTGCACTACAGACTTTATTGAATATAGTTTATTGCAGTTAATGCTTTACTCTTTCTTGCTTATTGCACTACAGTTGGCATAATACATCCATACTCATCACACTCACAGTGCAACCTGACCAGGTGCCTGGCATGAGACTCGACATTGTGACCCTTCTCAACTGCAGCTGCTGGGGGAGAAGCACATCATTATGCATACCAGTTTTGCAGACATTCAGATTACATATTGGTAAAACCGAGGAAAAAGTACTTACATACTTGTGGGGCATTCCCTGCCCTCACTTCTTGGACCCAGGTGTCCAAGGTTCCCCCTTTCATTTTTTCAGGTCATCATGGTGGTGATGACACTGTTCACTTGTGTAGGGGATACAAGTAACATTGGTAAGTTCTCTGGCCAGCTGGTCCCAGGTCTCCGCCTTACACTCTGAGCCCTGGAAGCCACCCTGCAGCAACCTATCCTCATGTTTTTTCACAAGGAGCCCAACCATGACCCTAGACTCCTAAATGCCCAACCACTGAGCCCAAAAGTCATATCAACAGATGATAGAACTCCAGTGGATTCTGCAGAATTCCCACCTAGTGCACATTATATAGGCTGTTTTCCCACCCTTAGACATCATTGATCAACATTCATAAAAGTGCCGCATTTCTTAGCAGTGCACAAACCAGCCAAACAGAGCTGAGCAGCATCAAACATGCACAATCATGGTTTTAGGGAAGCTGAGCACCATGCTAACATTGGCAGAGGTTAACATGTTTATGTGGTACTGAGCAGATTTGAGCACAGTTGCACAGAGTGCAGTGAAGCCATATTTTAAAATCTTGTCCATAATGTCTGCAACAAAAATGCAGACAGCTTATGACTTCCTTGTATTCGAGCCCTGGACCTACTACACATACAGCTGTAACTCTACCCATTAAGTTACATGCATATTAAGAAATCTGGTATACCTTCACATATACCACTGAGCTACCTGTTAGCAGTGATGAGCACCATGCCGCGCTGCAGAAACATGCTTAAATACACCAATAAATAAATGATTAATTACATCATGTTTCAACTTTTAGATGTCTGGAAGGTGTCTGCCATGTATGTATGAGCTCTGCTCAGCTTAGCTGCACTCTGCGCCTCAAAGGGCCCAGTCCCTCTCTGGGAGTGGTGGCAGAGGGAGCGTGGACACCCATGATGAGATACTGCTCCTGGTGTGCAGGATAGTCCACCGTGGATATGACCAATGCCTGCACTGGATTGAGGGCATGCTGGCTGACCTGGTGGGGCAGCATCACCCTGGTGCCCAGACTCCAGCACAGCCATCCTCGGGGCAGTGAAGGAGCAGTGCAGATGCTCCCATGGGTGGGGACATGAGTCACACTGCTGCTATCTGGAGGCATATGGGACTCGGATTCCACAATACCCTTGCTGTTCAAGATGTTCACCCCCTCATACTGCCACTGTCTGCTGTCTTGTCTGTCTTGTTTGCTTGCAAATGCATCCTCAGCTACCAAACTTACCTCACCAACATGTACCTATGTCCCTTTCCAAAACTCCAATCTCACCTTAAAAAAAGAAAATGGGCATCGTCCCATGCATAGCTCTCCATTTCACACATGTGTCCACTGGACAGACGTAATTCGGTCCAGTTGGCTTGACAATGCAGTTATGTTGTCCTCATCCCTCTCATTGGGGTTTGAGATTCCAAATTCATGTATAAATCTGTCAAAGTGGACAGTTGTTGCTTTACAAGAAATGGATAGCTATGGTACATTCTTATACCCTTCCTGCACATCCCTCCCTGCCCTTCAATATGTTTTTCCACCTGCTTGCTCCATTTCACCACTTTCCTATCTCCCCTTTTCTCTTTTCTTTACTTTTTTTAGTGCGGGGCTGCACAGTGCACCATGTCACACAGCTTCGTTTAGGTCAGCTAAATAGAGCTATAATGAGTATATATGTTTTTGACATTGTAAGTCACATGTACAAAAAACACCTCTGCCATGTTTCAAGCCCGAGCCCGTCATACCTGCAGCATACTGCATTAACCCGTCATGTCACACAACTCTTAATTAAAACAGGTGGTTTAAACAATACATAGTAATTGCCACTTACATTAATTTGGTATGTTTCAGCAGAGCTGCACACTGAGCCACACCACACTGTGCAAACTGGAATAAACAGTAATGGAAAAACTGAGAGTGTACCTTGGATTCTGGTACAATAGTACACTACTAGACAGCTAAACACATGATAATGGATATAACTGAGGACTATGATAGGAGGTAAATGTGCCCATTTAGCAGCAACATGTAGAACATCACCTGCTAAGGCATTCATGGCAAAATACATGTTCAGCTGGTACTTTGGTGCAGAAATATATCCTTATAAAGCCATGCACATACTGATAGATGTAGACAATGTTTGTCACAGACTGTATGTGTGCATATATATCTTGCAAGTACACCAGCCGTAGCAGTGGCTCAGTAGCTTAGTATGTTAAATGAGCTGCATACAGTACATTTTGCCACAGACAGTCCTGGTTCAAATCCGGTGTTGTGCTGCATTTCAATTACATTATTGTGAAGACAACAATTAATGGATCACTAATACACTCTTTATCCACACAAAGCATTGCAAATTAAATAGCTGCTTATCAGTGCTTGAAGTCAGAGGCATGCAGGTAGGGACACACTTCACATATCCATATAGCAGTACAATATGTCACCTAGCATACCCTTCAACCTCTTAGAGTAAGAAATCTGGACAAAGCCATAAAAAAGTGGTACAAATAGGAACAATTTTGAAATATTGTTCTTACAAATTTAGAAAGTTGATAGAATAACAGGTTTTGCATAACATGAATGTTCTGAAGAGTATGACATCTAAAACTCAATTGCTTGTCATTATTTTCTAACGTCAGTCTTTAATGACTTGCCACTAGTTTGCCAGAAAGTTACAATTTTATGAAAAATGGACCAAAAATATAATGCAAAAATCTGGACATTCTGTGAAAATCTATACAGTTGAGAGGTATGTCACCTAGTAGTCTGCTATTGACACAGTTACCTAACATCTGTCCCTTAAATACATGCCTTCATTGGAGTGTAAAGGGTACCCTCACCCTGACACTGCCTCTACAACAGGGCTAACACAGCTGACTCAGATACACCTACAGCTTGTTGTTCTCCTCCAAAGTGTCCACACTTTCTCCATATGTCTACGACCTGCAGCAGCAGCTGCAGCCTATAGTGCACACAGCTCTGTGCACAGGTTTCTGCTACAGATCTACCCTCTGTGACAATGTAGTCTCCTCACCCCAGTAATGTCCATTTCAACAGCTAAGAAAGGGGCCCATATCTACATGAAGGCCTTATATATTGCACAGTGGTAGCATTTCAGAACCACCAATTGGTTTAGAGATAATCACTTGCTGATGGAGATCATGTTTAAACAACAGACAGCTGGTTATGGGGAACCATTCTGTATGAGACCTTACTCACACAGAACATGCCTTTGTGAAACTTTACCAGACAGTTCAACAGAAGAGTACTGCACTCTAGCAGGTATGTAACTGTTTTTGTGTATAACAGGATTCAGATGGGAGGATAGTGGCATGGGAAATAGGGATTACAGCAGTAAGTCAGTCATAGACCTGTGGTAATGACATGTCAGTGATACTCTGTTGACTTACACCTACAGGGGACATATAATACATCAGGGTGGCATTGTTTTTTGTCAGTGTGGCACACTGGTGTTGTCGGACTGCCTCTGTATAGTAGTTGTTATAGAACACTGCTATTTGTCTGGCACTGCTTCTATTACATATTATTGTGTGGTTGGCCTTAGGGGACACAACACAGTGGACTGGAGTCTTGGTTGCATGATCATACAGCAGAAACTGTCATGGAACACAGGGCATACCATGGTAATGGTACTATCTCCATTGTATCCATACATGTAGTATGTTGTCATACTGTAGGTTATCCCATATGTGAGCAAGCAGTGGATAGTGCTGGCCATTTTGCCCTTGCTATGGCTGTACATAGTGGACATCCATGTATCGCATTTATATCACATTACTGAAAGATGAAAATAGCGAACGCTATTTCATCGAACCTAAAATATCTAAACCACATAATATCGAGCATTCAGAACAGCAAATGTTTTCCTTGGGAAAAAATTTGCTATTCTGAAACACACACACACAGCACAAGCACTCCTAAAAAACATCAATACACACACATACACTTATAATCTTACAACTAACCCTACACTAAATTATACATACACTACTATTCATCCACTTACTTTAACCCAAACCCTAACCCTAATGTCCGTCACTATCGCACACTCACCTAACCCGCGCCCCAACCCTAACTCACTTAACCTGCCCCTAACCCGTGCCCTAACCCTAACTCACTTAACCCGCGTCCTAATCCTAACAACCACACAATCGCACACTTACCTGAACCTGACCCGGAAATTTCTACCACAGCACTGAAAGTAGCAAAGCCACAGAACCAGCCAACCAAATTTTTTCCCTAGGAAAGAATTTGGTGTTCTGCAGCTTCGCTATTTTTAGCGTTCGCTCAAAACAGGTCGATATTAGAACATTTGAAGTTTTAAAACTTCGATGTTCTGATATAGACCCGATGTATCTGCTCCTGTAATGTGTTCCTCTTGTGTTGTCTTTGAGGAATAATGCATCATAGATGACACATACCCTTTTAAGATGTAGAGAATGAGATAATCTTGCAAGGACTAAGGCATAGATGCAGTTTTAGGACCCATCATTGGTAATGATGGCTCCTATACCCGTGATTCTTGGCATTTTTTACATACATTTAACATTTATGCTTCAGCAAAGTTGTTTGATCCTAACAAACATATTCTCCTCACTGTTGATGTAATTTCATTGTATACTTGCATACCTCATGAAGATGGCATTGATGCTGTACGGAGTTATTTAACTAAGAACAAACCTGATTACAGCAATACTGTTGTGTCCACTATTTGTATGCTTTTGGACGTAGTCCTACATAATAATTATTTTTTATTTGGAGGCAGATTTTATAGACAAAGAAGGGGTGTAGCCATGGGGTCCCCTGCTGCTCCCGCCTATGCCAATTTGGTTATGGCTTGGTGGGAGCTTGAATTCATGCCAGTGTTGAATAGCAAATTCAACATCTTTTTTTATTCCCGTTATGTGGATGATTTGATTTTTGTCATTGAAGGTGACAATTTTATAGTAAGTAATTTTCTGTCAGAAATTAATTCCTTTTCTGAATATTTAAAGTTTACCATTGGACATGTAGGTTTAAGTGTCAATTTTTTGGATATTTCCCTCAGGTGGGATGTAGATGAAGGCAGATTTCATAGCCGTATCCACAGAAAACAAACATTTAATAATGCTTATTTGCATTTTCGTAGTGGACATGCCAAGTATACCATCAACAACATCCCCAGAGGGCAATTTATCAGGGCCTGTCGTATGACATCTAAAGAGGCCGATTTACTTGAAGAATTTGATTTTATTTCCTCTTTGTTTTTTAACAGAGGTTACGATAAGACATTGGTAACTAATGCTGCCGATGAAATTCTTCAGAAACGTAATAACATGTATCCCTCTTTATTAAATTTGACTACACTAAATACTTTTGATGTTATCAAAAAAGGGAGGGTTAATCGATTGTATGGTGAGCTTGTTTGTTCACTTGACATGAGTTCTGATTGTCGACATATTCAGCGTCTGTTGGAACACAATTGACGGGTTATTCAGGGTAACCCAGATATTTTTAAAATATTAGGGAACAAGCCATTTTTTGTTCAGAAGAACCATTTTAATATAAAAAAGGCTTTGGAACATGACACAACATGCAGTTCAACTAACATAATGCACCATAGGTCATCTAATAAGCAAGGAATGCATTGTTGTTATGAATGTAATATGTGTCGTTACATCTCTTTGGGCCCCTATATTTCTGTCATTTCATCTGACAGGACCTTTGAAGTTCCAGGATTTGTTAACTGTTGTACACAGGGGGTCATTTATATTGCCCTTTGTTCCACATGTCCAGCTTATTATGTTGAGATGACATCCCGACAATTAAAAATTCGAATAAGGGAACACCTTTATAGTATCAAAACTAAAGATGAAACCAATGCTCTTTTTAAACACTCATTGGTGTGTTGCTCCTTTAAGAAATTTTTGTTCTCCATATTGGAGGTTTGTCAGAGAGACATGAGAGATGGTGATTTTAAAAATTATTTACTACAACGAGAAACTGTTTGGCAAATTAGGCTTCAATCAGATTCTTATCCAGGACTCAATGAGTCCATTAATGTAAAATGTTTTTTAAAATATCGTAAACTACAAGTCAAAAAAGATGAAGACATAGTTTCTCTTCATTTTAATTAACATTCAGATTAGTTGATTGATTAATATTAAGAGATTTTTTAAGTCAATTGTTTAATTGAATCTTTAATTGTTTGTAAGGTATTTATTGGATGTGTAAATGTTGATTTTCATTCTGATGAAGTCCACGGACGAAAGCGGATAAATAAATTCGTATTACGCTATTTTTTGGATTCCTATTTGGGTCTACACCTCTTCCTTGGTCGTTTGTTGTTTGCTTATTTGTCAGCACCTTTTTCTTGTTCTTAGTTTTACTTCGGTGCTATTACCATGGCGGAGGTTGATGATGAAGCTTTGTTAAATTTGACTATCCACCCTACACCTACTTCTGAGGCTTCAAATTTAAACGGACTGCTGGCGGCCACATTGACGGAAATCAGTAACTCTTTAAAATTTCTTGTTATGAAAGCCAATGAAACGAAAGCTGAAGGTAAAGTTACTAATTTGGATGAGTCCTTTCGTGAGATGGATACAGTAATTGAATGTGAAAACATTCCCCCTGTGACGAAGGTTTCCAAGGGAAAGCAGCAGCGCACTATTGGTCTGGGGACCTTTGATCAGTTTTTCGGCCGTGCGGAAAATCCTTTTTGTTCCTCTGGTAATTTTCCCTAAATGTTATAACAATGAAGATTTCAACCATAAACGTGAGCAGTTATTAAAATTGCTCAAACGTTACAAATCGATAGACTTGGAGAATTGTTATTTCCTGCGTTGCATTGATTTGAATATTGTGCCTAAAGGACTTCGTTTTTTCAAATGCCCTAATGGAGTCAATGCAGGTGAGCCCATGTTTGACACTTTAGTAGCGTTTTTCAATGAAGCTGGGTTGCGCTTCTTGAAAATACTCATTGATAACAATTTGGTCAAAATGGAGTCTCTTAAGAAAGAAATAGTTGAAATTGAGTCTTTCTTTAAACAAAGTCTTTCTGGAGTGAGTTTTGATGAATTTTTTGAAAATACTTTAAGTGATGTTGAACAACATGCTGTTGATATTGTGAACAGGAAACAGGGGAAGTTGGTTCGAGACATCGCTTCTTATAAAAACAGAACTGCATATAATCATTTTGCTGTGTCGAACAGGTTTGGTAAAACAAGTAATTTTCAGGGGCATAATATTAATTTTTCTGTTAATGCAGCACGCAGTAAAACTGTTGCCGCTTCAAGCACTGACAATAGTGGTATTGTTGGCACCAAAAGTACTTTTTTTGGTAATGAAGTAGCCTCCATCGACGATGTTAATTTGAAAGTTAACTGTGTGCAACTTGACAAAGCTTCGGTAACTGCTGATAGTGACAACAATTCCTTGGTGGTTAATGACAGTAATTTTCCATCTATAGTTGTTGATGGTAATACCACCAACACAAGAACTGGGTCTAATCCTGGCAGCACTTCTTCTTTGTCAACAGCTACTTCTTCTTCTTTTTTCGGCAAGAGAAATCAGTCAAATTCAAAAACTGTCTTGACCAGAAGCAGGACTTTCCTGAATTCTCAGTCTTCCGGGGACGAAACGTAGCTGAGCAGTTTAATAATTTCAGTATTATTAATTTAACAAATCACGTTTTTTCTGAACAGAACTTGAAAGTTTTGAAGTTAGGTTTTAATTTTGTTCCTAGTTCAAGAGCGAACTATGTTAGAACTGTAGTGGACCTTAAAAAATACACCAGGAAACTCAATTTACATTATTTAATGCATAATGTGTCAGTAGAAAAGCAAAGAGTTTTTGACAAACCCTCATGTTATACACCAACTTTACAACACACCATAAAGGTGTTTGAGGAAATATGTATACAAGACATCACTAAAATGTTAAAATCTAAATCAAGTCATTACAGCAATATGACAGACACTGAAAGAAAAGCCTTAAAAAACTTAACTGCCATGACAGATAAATTCAGGTTTATGAAGAGCGATAAGGGGGGCAACATAGTTATCATGGAACAGGATACTTATAAGGATAAAATGTTTGAAGTTTTAAACAATGTTGATGAATATGATGAGGTTACCCTTTCTGACATACACCGTAGTCAACATTTCATACATTCTCAGTTGTATGAAGCTTTAATGTCCGGTGACATTAGCTTTGAGATGTATGACTTTTGTGTTGTTGAAAAACCCTGGATAGGGGTAATGTTTGGGATACCTAAAACTCATAAGTCTGTTCACAATCCACCGTTTAGACCTATAGTGTCCTCTCTGCATTCTGTTACTGAAGGAATTTCTTTAGTCATAGATGCAGTTTTAGGACCCATCATTGGTAATGATGGCTCCTATACCCGTGATTCTTGGCAATTTTACATAAATTTAACATTTATGCTTCAGCAAAGTTGTTTGATCCTAACAAACATATTCTCCTCACTGTTGATGTAATTTCATTGTATACTTGCATACCTCATGAAGATGGCATTGATGCTGTACGGAGTTATTTAACTAAGAACAAACCTGATTACAGCAATACTGTTGTGTCCACAATTTGTATGCTTTTGGACATAGTCCTACATAATAATTATTTTTTATTTGGAGGCAGATTTTATAGACAAAGAAGGGGTGTAGCCATGGGGTCCCCTGCTGCTCCCGCCTATGCCAATTTGGTTATGGCTTGGTGGGAGCTTGAATTCATGCCAGTGTTGAATAGCAAATTCAACATCTTTTTTTATTCCCGTTATGTGGATGATTTGATTTTTGTCATTGAAGGTGACAATTTTATAGTAAGTAATTTTCTGTCAGAAATTAATTCCTTTTCTGAATATTTAAAGTTTACCATTGGACATGTAGGCTTAAGTGTCAATTTTTTGGATATTTCCCTCAGGTGGGATGTAGATGAAGGCAGATTTCATAGCCGTATCCACAGAAAACAAACATTTAATAATGCTTATTTGCATTTTCGTAGTGGACATGCCAAGTATACCATCAACAACATCCCCAGAGGGCAATTTATCAGGGCCTGTCGTATGACATCTAAAGAGGCCGATTTACTTGAAGAATTTGATTTTATTTCCTCTTTGTTTTTTAACAGAGGTTACGATAAGACATTGGTAACTAATGCTGCCGATGAAATTCTTCAGAAACGTAATGACATGTATCCCTCTTTATTAAATTTGACTACACTAAATACTTTTGATGTTATCAAAAAAGGGAGGGTTAATCGATTGTATGGTGAGCTTGTTTGTTCACTTGACATGAGTTCTGATTGTCGACGTATTCAGCGTCTGTTGGAACACAATTGGCGGGTTATTCAGGGTAACCCAGATATTTTTAAAATATTAGGGAACAAGCCATTTTTTGTTCAGAAGAACCATTTTAATATAAAAAAGGCTTTGGAACATGACACAACATGCAGTTCAACTAACATAATGCACCATAGGTCATCTAATAAGCAAGGAATGCATTGTTGTTATGAATGTAATATGTGTCGTTACATCTCTTTGGGCCCCTATATTTCTGTCATTTCATCTGACAGGACCTTTGAAGTTCCAGGATTTGTTAACTGTTGTACACAGGGGGTCATTTATATTGCCCTTTGTTCCACATGTCCAGCTTATTATGTTGAGATGACATCCCGACAATTAAAAATTCGAATAAGGGAACACCTTTATAGTATCAAAACTAAAGATGAAACTAATGCTCTTTTTAAACACTCATTAGTGTGTTGCTCCTTTAAGAAATTTTTGTTCTCCATATTGGAGGTTTGTCAGAGAGACATGAGAGATGGTGATTTTAAAAATTATTTACTACAACGAGAAACTGTTTGGCAAATTAGGCTTCAATCAGATTCTTATCCAGGACTCAATGAGTCCATTAATGTAAAATGTTTTTTAAAATATCGTAAATTACAAGTCAAAAAAGATGAAGACATAGTTTCTCTTCATTTTAATTAACATTCAGATTAGTTGATTGATTAATATTAAGAGATTTTTTAAGTCAATTGTTTAATTGAATCTTTAATTGTTTGTAAGGTATTTATTGGATGTGTAAATGTTGATTTTCATTCTGATGAAGTCCACGGACGAAAGCGGATAAATAAATTCGTATTACGCTATTTTTTGGATTCCTATTTGGGTCTACACCTCTTCCTTGGTCGTTTGTTGTTTGCTTATTTGTTAGCACCTTTTTCTTGTTCTTTACTCTTTCTTGCTTATTGCACTACAGTTGGCATAATACATCCATACTCATCACACTCACAGTGCAACCTGACCAGGTGCCTGGCATGAGACTCGACATTGTGACCCTTCTCAACTGCAGCTGCTGGGGGAGAAGCACATCATTATGCATACTAGTTTTGCAGACATTCAGATTACATATTGGTAAAACCGAGGAAAAAGTACTTACATACTTGTGGGGCATTCCCTGCCCTCACTTCTTGGACCCAGGTGTCCAAGGTTCCCCCCTTTCATCTTTTCAGGTCATCATGGTGGTGATGACACTGTTCACTTGTGTAGGGGATACAAGTAACATTGGTGAGTTCTCTGGCCAGCTGGTCCCAGGTCTCCGCCTTACACTCTGAGCCCTGGAAGCCACCCTGCAGCAACCTATCCTCATGGTTTTTCACAAGGAGCCCAACCATGACCCTAGACTCCTAAATGCCCAACCACTGAGCCCAAAAGTCATATCAACAGATGATAGAACTCCAGTGGATTCTGCAGAATTCCCACCTAGTGCACATTATATAGGCTGTTTTCCCACCCTTAGACATCACTGATCAACATTCATAAAAGTGCCGCATTTCTTAGCAGTGCACAAACCAGCCAAACAGAGCTGAGCAGCATCAAACATGCACAATCATGGTTTTAGGGAAGCTGAGCACCATGCTAACATTGGCAGAGGTTAACATGTTTATGTGGTACTGAGCAGATTTGAGCACAGTTGCACAGAGTGCAGTGAAGCCATATTTTAAAATCTTGTCCATAATGTCTGCAACAAAAATGCAGACGGCTTATGACTTCCTTGTATTCGAGCCCTGGACCTACTACGCATACAGCTGTAACTCTACCCATTAAGCTACATGCATATTAAGAAATCTGGTATACCTTCACATATACCACTGAGCTACCTGTTAGCAGTGATGAGCACCATGCCGCGCTGCAGAAACATGCTTAAATACACTAATAAATAAATGATTAATTACATCATGTTTCAACTTTTAGATGTCTGGAAGGTGTCTGCCATGTATGTACGAGCTCTGCTCAGCTTAGCTGCACTCTGCACCTCAAAGGGCCCAGTCCCTCTCTGGGAGTGGTGGCAGAGGGAGCGTGGACACCCATGATGAGATACTGCTCCTGGTGTGCAGGATAGTCCACCGTGGATATGACCAATGCCTGCACTGGATTGAGGGCATGCTGGCTGACCTGGCGGGGCAGCATCACCCTGGTGCCCAGACTCCAGCACAGCCATCCTCGGGGCAGTGAAGGAGCAGTGCAGATGCTCCCATGGGTGGGGACATGAGTCACAGTGCTGCTATCTGGAGGCATATGGGACTCGGATTCCACAATACCCTTGCTGTTCAAGATGTTCACCCCCTCATACTGCCACTGTCTGCTGTCTTGTCTGTCTTGTTTGCTTGCAAATGCATCCTCAGCTACCAAACTTACCTCACCAACATGTACCTATGTTCCTTTCCAAAACTCCAATCTCACCTTAAAAAAAGAAAATGGGCATCGTCCCATGCATAGCTCTCCATTTCACACATGTGTCCACTGGACAGACGTAATTCGGTCCAGTTGACTTGACAATGCAGTTATGTTGTCCTCATCCCTCTCTTTGGGGTTTGAGATTCCAAATTCTTGTATAAATCTGTCAAAGTGGACAGTTGTTGCTTTACAAGAAATGGATAGCTATGGTACATTCTTATACCCTTCCTGCACATCCCTCCCTGCCCTTCAATATGTTTTTCCACCTGCTTGCTCCATTTCACCACTTTCCTATCTCCACTTTTCTATTTTCTTTACTTTTTTTAGTGCGGGGCTGCACAGTGCACCATGTCACACAGCTTCGCTTAGGTCAGCTAAATAGAGCTATAATGAGTATATATGTTTTTGACATTGTAAGTCACATGTACAAAAAACACCTCTGCCATGTTTCAAGCCCGAGCCCGTCATACCTGCAGCATACTGCATTAACCCGTCATGTCACACAACTCTTAATTAAAACAGGTGGTTTAAACAATACATAGTAATTGCCACTTACATTAATTTGGTATGTTTCAGCAGAGCTGCACACTGAGCCACACCACACTGTGCAAACTGGAATAAACAGTAATGGAAAAACTGAGAGTGTACCTTGGATTCTGGTACAATAGTACACTACTAGACAGCTAAACACATGATAATGGATATAACTGAGGACTATGATAGGAGGTAAATGTGCCCATTTAGCAGCAACATGTAGAACATCACCTGCTAAGGCATTCATGATAAAATACATGTTCAGCTGGTACTTTGGTGCAGAAATATATCCTTATAAAGCCATGCACATACTGATAGATGTAGACAATGTTTGTCACAGACTGTATGTGTGCATATATATCTTGCAAGTACACCAGCCGTAGCAGTGGCTCAGTAGCTTAGTATGTTAAATGAGCTGCATACAGTACATTTTGCCACAGACAGTCCTGGTTCAAATCCGGTGTTGTGCTGCATTTCAATTACATTATTGTGAAGACAACAATTAATGGATCACTAATACACTCTTTATCCACACAAAGCATTGCAAATTAAATAGCTGCTTTTCAGTGCTTGAAGTCGGAGGCATGCAGGTAGGGACACACTTCACATATCCATATAGCAGTACAATATGTCACCTAGCATACCATTCAACCTCTTAGAGTAAGAAATCTGGACAAAGCCATAAAAAAGTGGTACAAATAGGAACAATTTTGAAATATTGCTCTTACAAATTTAGAAAGTTGATAGAATAACAGGTTTTGCATAACATGAATGTTCTGAAGAGTATGACGTCTAAAACTCAATTGCTTGTCATTATTTTCTAACGTCAGTCTTTAATGACTTGCCACTAGTTTGCCAGAAAGTTACAATTTTATGAAAAACGGACCAAAAATATAATGCAAAAATCTGGACATTCTGTGAAAATCTATACAGTTGAGAGGTATGTCACCTAGTAGTCTGCTATTGACACAGTTACCTAACATCTGTCCCTTAAATACATGCCTTCATTGGAGTGTAAAGGGTACCCTCACCCTGACACTGCCTCTACAACAGGGCTAACACAGCTGACTCAGATACACCTACAGCTTGTTGTTCTCCTCCAAAGTGTCCACACTTTCTCCATATGTCTACGACCTGCAGCAGCAGCTGCAGCCTATAGTGCACACAGCTCTGTGCACAGGTTTCTGCTACAGATCTACCCTCTGTGACAATGTAGTCTCCTCACCCCAGTAATGTCCATTTCAACAGCTAAGAAAGGGGCCCATATCTACATGAAGGCCTTATATATTGCACAGTGGTAGCATTTCAGAACCACCAATTGGTTTAGAGATAATCACTTGCTGATGGAGATCATGTTTAAACAACAGACAGCTGGTTATGGGGAACCATTCTGTATGAGACCTTACTCACACAGAACATGCCTTTGTGAAACTTTACCAGACAGTTCAACAGAAGAGTACTGCACTCTAGCAGGTATGTAACTGTTTTTGTGTATAACAGGATTCAGATGGGAGGATAGTGGCATGGGAAATAGGGATTACAGCAGTAAGCCAGTCATAGACCTGTGGTAATGACATGTCAGTGATACTCTGTTGACTTACACCTACAGGGGACATATAATACATCAGGGTGGCATTGTTTTTTTTCAGTGTGGCACACTGGTGTTGTCGGACTGCCTCTGTATAGTAGTTGTTATAGAACACTGCTATTTGTCTGGCACTGCTTCTATTACATATTATTGTGTGGTTGGCCTTAGGGGACACAACACAGTGGACTGGAGTCTTGGTTGCATGATCATACAGCAGAAACTGTCATGGAACACAGGGAATACCATGGTAATGGTACTATCTCCATTGTATCCATACATGTAGTATGTTGTCATACTGTAGGTTATCCCATATGTGAGCAAGCAGTGGATAGTGCTGGCCATTTTGCCCTTGCTATGGCTGTACATAGTGGACATCCATGTATCGCATTTATATCACATTACTGAAAGATGAAAATAGCGAACGCTATTTCATCGAACCTAAAATATCTAAACCACATAATATCGAGCATTCAGAACAGCAAATGTTTTCCTTGGGAAAAAATTTGCTATTCTGAAACACACACACACAGCACAAGCACTCCTAAAAAACATCAATACACACACATACACTTATAATCTTACAACTAACCCTACACTAAACTATACATACACTACTATTCATCCACTTACCTTAACCCAAACCCTAACCCTAAGGTCCGTCACTATCGCACACTCACCTAACCCGCGCCCCAACCCTAACTCACTTAACCTGCCCCTAACCCTAATTCACCTAACCCGCGCCCTAACCCTAACTCACTTAACCCGCGTCCTAATCCTAACAACCACACAATCGCACACTTACCTGAACCTGACCCGGAAATTTCTACCACAGCACTGAAAGTAGCAAAGCCACAGAACCAGCCAACCAAATTTTTTCCCTAGGAAAGAATTTGGTGTTCTGCAGCTTCGCTATTTTTAGCGTTCGCTCAAAACAGGTCGATATTAGAACATTTGAAGTTTTAAAACTTCGATGTTCTGATATAGACCCGATGTATCTGCTCCTGTAATGTGTTCCTCTTGTGTTGTCTTTGAGGAATAATGCATCATAGATGACACATACCCTTTTAAGATGTAGAGAATGAGATAATCTTGCAAGGACTAAGGCAGCATCATGACATCTTGTTATCCAGGGGAGACATAATAGGGAACAGTAGGCCGCATTGTGGTTTGATCTTGTCAATGATGTTAATGCCATGGGCCAGCAGGGCAGGACATATGAGCAAGTTCAACACCAGGCAACTGATATAATTAATGCTGCACATTGACCGGCAGTGGATATTGCCAGGGATCGTGCTGTCACCAGTGGGGGGCCTACAGTGGAAAAACAACTCTCGGCCACTGTGGAATTCCTGGTGTACCTAGGCACACACAACAGCTTCTAGGCATCCATCATACCATACATTGTGGAGGTGGGTGCCACAGTTTTCACAGCTGAGGAGAATGCAGGTAAGCTTAATGTGATCAGCATTGTAATATTGCAGCAGTCAGTGAGTCAGGCTGTAGATACATTTATGTGGGGGTCAGGTCTTTCTAATTTGGGGAAGGTGTGACCTCAGGTATACACTCACATGCAGATTGTTACCAATACAACAAGTAACAGAGTAGCTACTGTAAATGTGAGATATATGGATGTAGTACCTTGTTGTGCTCTAACATGCAGTGGTGCTGCCATTACCTCACCATCAGCTTTTCATAGGTCCATCAGGTATTGCCTAAGGCCATGGTCCTGCCCCTGGTAAGTATGACATTTGTTTTGTTAAGGAACAATTATAATCTAGTATGGTTAAGGGACAGAATAATGCCCTATGTACATGTACTTATGTGTGTAGACAGCATAGAATCTTTTTAAATGCCAGTCTGGAAGAGGTACCTAAGGTTTCAACAGGGGGTAGTCACAGGAATGTAGTTAAACAAACAGATACACTTTGGCAGTGACAGATAAGAGCAGATAAGGCTCCTGGTTTAAATGAGGCAAGGAATCTAAAGTGCCTTTTAAAATACAACAGGTTAAAGGCAAATACATTAGGCAATGAAATATGTATTTCCATATAATTGTGAAAAGAGATGTACTGGATGTTATGTGTTGTTTTATCAATTATTGTGTCATAATGAGTAAGTAAAAGATAAATATTACTGGTCTTGTTTGACTTGATTTACTTCAAGTGATGGTTATAATGGCCCTGAGTTGAATTTGAATTGTGATCCGACGTAGTGCTTTGTGGACAAAGATGGAGAAGGAAGCTGTTTGAGCATTAATGCAGTTGTGGGTCTTCATTGTTATTACTTAACATGTACTTGTGTAATGCAGTGTTGGTTCACCATGCCACTTGTAGTGATTAACGTGAGATACTGTATTCTGGCAGGCATTTGTCATATGTACACCACATACATTTGTGTACATTATGTGGTCCTTATGTTGTATGTTGTTGAATTGGTTGTATAGTTACACAATGACAGCTGTGTCACAGGTCTGTTTCTGTTGCAGGAGTCTGTTGGGATAACCTATGGATACACTGTGGAAATAAAGCAGCACAGGATGGCATGTCAGCACAGCGGACATATGTCATCAGCAAAGTACAGCACTATAACTGTGTGGCTCCATAGGTTCATATGTGTATAACAGGCTAACATGAACAATGTTGGCATTCAGCATACTCATGCATCACTAATCTGTGAGAAGGTCCACTACCCTGCATAAGTGCCACCAGGGTTCTGATGGAGATGACACATCTACATATATCCTGTGTCCAGTATCAACAGTTGCCCAGCAACAGTTATGATTGTTGTGTTCTGCATCCCAATGTGTAACCTGCACGTGTGTCACAGCAAATGTGTGTGTGACATGCATGGGGGGGGTCTGTTTCATGTAGGGTGTACTGCCTGTGTTATATACCTGTCTCACCAGCATGTACTATGCATACCACACTGATGTTGTTGGTGTGTAGCACAGGTGACATGTACTAGCCTGTTATGGATACATGGGAGGTACACATTGGGATCTGACACCTCCCTGTATGGAGCCATAGACATCCTATCCAAAGCACTTCATGGGCAGACTACACATGTACAGTCCTGACATGAACTCCATAGGACATGTTCTCTGCAATGTGTATTGGTGTACCTTGGAACCTGTGTGGGTGCTACAGTTGTAAGATACATTGGCATAGTGACATGGCAAAAGTGTCTTTCCACACAATGATAGCTGTGATGACTGCCACATTCAGTATACCAGTGCCAGTCTGGGATGTATGTGCCAAACCTGTCAGTATTGGTTGTACAACAGTGAATGCATCACATTGTTTTGACCAGTGACAGTCAAATGCTACAGTACACTCTGTGTTCAATCCATACATCCCATGGTTCCATAACATGTTGTAAAATGCTGTAACAGGCTCACACAAACACATGGCTACATTAAGGCTAGCACCACTTCCAGTGTGCACAGGACATGCCAAGGCACAAATGTAATGCTGGTTGGCTGTATGTAAGTGTGCACACTTACATATGTAATGGTACATACTACAGATCACAGTATGTGGTGCATGCAACACACCTCATGTTTGCTAGTACTATCATTCTAGGACATATTATGCTTGATGACATATGCAGTTCTTGTTGCGGTCAGTCTTTTGAGAGGCCAAATCACATGCTACAAAACTGTACACTGCAAAACTCTACATATATCTAGGCTACCAAGGTCATGGGATATGGATATATACTCTCACACTCCAAGTAGGCTGGAGTGAGATTAGAACCCCTACCTACTTAGTCTTATACACTACAGATGACAGTACTTATCACATGCACCACAGTATGCATCTGATGCTACACTGTAAACTGGTAGCCTTAAGGTAGCTGACATAATCAGGCCTTGTAGAAGAGGGCAGTCTGAAAGCTAGCAGCAAGTTACAGGGCCAAAAGGTGTATAACCATTGCAGGCAGATAACATGTCCATTAATTTGCAGGAAGACACACACACACACACACACACACACACACACACACACACACACACACACACACACACACTGACACAGTCATGCACCAAGTGGGCTGGAGTGAGATTAGAACTCCTACCTATCTAGTCTTATGCACTATAGACCACAGTACTTATCACATTCCTGCAAGTTAAGGCTGTTGCATGTGTGATTGCAGGCACAGTACTTGTGCATTACACAAACTAGGCCTGTAATCCAAAAACTCCAAAGAAAGGGTGCCACAGAACCAAGAACCAGTAAAACCACAACAGGCACCCAAAGAGGCAGAAGGTAGTAAAAAACACAAGCCTGTAGGTGTAAGCAGCAGCAGGTTTAATCACATAAACGCCACACAATACAAAGAGTTTTTGTCCACCAGACTTCTTCAGATGTAAAATAAATGAATGAAGGCTGTGCCTGCTTATATACCCCTCCCAATTTAATTGATAGTTAAAACAATTGTTTAATTGTCACCAATTAAATCCTGTAACTAAAATATTCATGACAACCTACCAACTTGCCACAAATACAGATGAAAGTAGATAAAAACATGCACATTTTTTAAAAGAACATTAAAATAAATATATAAATACTAAAACCATCACAATGTGTTGGACAGTTAAATAAACTTGAATCAAAAACCAACAAAAAGAACTTGCAAAACAGTATATGTACTTATTTTATAGTTTTACAGCTCTCATTTTTAAAATAGGGGCAATGGATATGTATTCATTCAGCCCTGGGAATCTATTGGCTTCCAATAACAACTGCCAAAATATTTCTCTCACCTCTATCCTATTTTCCCACGAGCCCCCACTCACATCACATTGCACCTTCTCTACAACAAAGAAGCCCCATTTTGTTTGGGGACATGTCAGTGTATGTTTGAACAAGGCATTTTTAATATCTTCGACTCTAATAGCATATAAATGCTCATAAATCCTCCTTCTGAGTTTTCGAGTAGTTTTTCCAATGTAAAATGCACCGCAGGATTTGCATAGGGCTAAAACAATCAAGCCTTCACTATTACAGTTGGAAAAACTGCTACTCTGAATCTGATAGTCTCTTGACAGGATGTGTATAGAATCCTGTCTAAGTATATATGGGCATTGGGCACATGCCCCACATTTGTAGGTTCCCAATTTCTTGCATGAAACAATAGAACCATTATGCTCCAGTAAATCCTTGAGGTTCCTGCCTTTTTTGTATGTGAATCCTAGGGTATTGGTAAACAAAACGTCCAACTCTGAATAACACCTAAACCTGCTCCAGTGTTGAGTAATAATGTTTTTAACCCTAGAGGTATTCTGATTATAAAACATCACATAATTACCCCCAAGGTTTCTTGATTTCATCCCTGGTAAAGTCACCACTGGTTGTTGTGTGGTACCCTGAACATTTATTGGTACTATCATACTTGTATCTCCTGTTCCCAAAATAGGGGCAAACCTATTCTTTCTCCCATTCTTTACTTCCTCCAAAACCTCATGAATTAAATAGTTAGGATACTTCCTAGATGTAAGCATTTCTTTAACTCTCTGACTTTCGTCTTCGAAGTCCAAGTCCAAAGAGGTCATCCTACAACTACGGACAAATTGTCCCTTAATAATACTTCTCTTCTGTTTAAATGGATGGGAACTAGTGAAATATAGGTATGAGTTAGAAAAGGTTTCCTTTCTATATACATTAGATGTAAACTGCTGCCCTAGGACGTCTTTTTTAATAGTGACGTCCAGAAAGTTCATATAGTCATGTGTAATATGGGAAGTAAATTTCAAAAAATTAGTGGTATGGTTTAGATAGTCTATGAATTCTGTTAACTTTTCCATACTACCGTTCCAAAAAATGCAAATATCATCCAGGTAACGTTTGTAATATACCCAATATTGTGCATATTCAGACTGGAACACAAACTTCTCTTCCCAAACATGAGCACAATGTTGGCATAGGTAGGGGCACAACTTGCCCCCATGGCCACTCCATGGATCTGTTTAAACAACTCACCCTCAAAAAATATAAAGTTGTGTTTCAATACCAAGTCCATCAACTCTGTATAAACCAGAAATGTATTGTGGTTGAGTTTTCCATGTTGATGAATGGCATCCTGGAACCATTCTAACCCTGTAGAATGTGGAATCATATTAAATAAATCCTGAATATCAAGGGTTACAAATATTAAGGAATCTGAATACATGTTGCTATTAATGCTTCTCAAAAATTTCCAGGAGTCCTTAAGTATACCATTGGCCCTAACCCAAATATCTTTTAATTTTATATCCAAAAATTTGGCCAACAGATGGGTTTTAGAGCCATTGGCTGCCACAATAGGTCTCAGGGGTGGGTCCTCCACACTTTTGTGTACCTTGGGTATCCCAAAAATAGCAGGGATATGAGGTCTGTCCACACTGAGACACTGGGCATTACACACAACCTGGGAGTTGATGGAGTGGTACTCCTTGCGTTTGACATAGATTCTACCCTCCTCACTGGGTGGTGCCTTGATGTGTACATGAGTGCAATCTATAGCACTCAGTACCTCAGGGTAGTGTGCTACACAGTAGAAGTGTTGTATACTGTTGACACTCGCCTCAGGTGTGAGGGGTAAATAAATGTGCTCACTGGCATGTGGTAGCATGGCATCCAGGATTCAGGAGCTGGTGTAGAATCCTGGATGCTGATGCTTGTGAGACCCCCATCATGTTCCCCTCTGTTGGCTCTGGGTCTGAGCTGAGGGCTGGAGAGCTCAGTGAATTCTTGTAGTATGCCCCTGTCCACCCTGTAGTGCCCTACAATCTCCAGCTCATGTACCTCCTGGAAGGTTACCCTGGGCCTGAACACATTTCTTCTTCAGTGCCTATGCCTGTTGTCAGCAGCACCAGCAGCAACATTACAAACTTGATAACCAGTCCAACAATATCAAAGTAACCACGAAGATACGATATTCCACCAAAAGTTTTATTAACAACAAGGCACAGACTGAAACCAACACTGACCTAGGTTTCGTCCTGTTGACTTCCTCAGAGTGTTGGCTCCCATAACTTTATACCAATCATTCATAATTGATTGATTGAATAATTGATTCAACCTGTTGACTATTAGTCATGAAAACCAGCAAAACTGCCATCTTTTTTACATATGTACAAACAAACGTAAAATATTAAACACATGTATTAACCTTCTTAAAATATGTATTGTGCTTGTGTGTTGATGTTTGTGTGTACAAAAATATGTAACCTTAAAAACCTATTTTTACTATCTAGTAGGCTACTTAGATTAAAACATCTTTGTGTTAATTAATACATATTTAAAATCAACAAATATCTACTAGGTACATACTTCTTACTGAATATATATTTATAAAAATGTAATATATAAAACATATTCATTTAATAGATAACTGGTGTCCACCGTCATTATCCCAGTATATTTTGCAACCTAAGATATGGTTTGATGGTTATAAATTCATTGAGTCCTGGATATAAGTGTGCATTTAATATCATCTGCCACTTAATTTCACAAACATCCAGGTGATACTCAGTTAACCTACCCTGTGGGTCCTGGGTCAATTGTTCTAGTATGCAAAAAGAAAATTTATGATCATTGTATTCTGTAATATGACGTGCCAAGGCATTTGTGGGTTTTAGATGTTTAATATCCAAGACATGTTCTTTAATTCTCTCCCTGAATTTCCTACATGTCTTGCCCACATAAAATGCCCTGCAATTACAACATTTAGCTAAATAAACCACGTTGATTGAATGACAATTATATCTACCCCTAATGTTGATGCTTATACTGTTAACTGTGATTCTACTACCTGTTTTCATAACAAAAGGGCACGTGGTACATCTCCCACACTTACTGTTACCTCTATTGTTATTAACATAGATATCCAAATACTTATCACTTCTCTCAAAGATTTGTTTCAAGGCTCTATCTTTACGAAAAATGAACTTCGGTTTATATGATATATACCCTTGAAATTCTTTTAGTCTACTAAATGATTTCCAATATTTTCCTACTATTTCAATGATGTTGTGTACATCTGCATTAAATGTAACCACATACAGTATATGTTCATCCCTTATATCATAATTCACTTGATTGTTAATGCTGTTAGTACAAACTGGAGAAGAACTGTTAAGTATAGACTGTATGTGTCCATTTGTCCTTTTTGTCTGTATTTCGTTCTTTAAATTCTCACATAGAGATGTTGGATAACCTCTATTAGTGAATAATTCTGTCATAAAATCCACTTCCTTTATAAACTCGATGTCATCACTGACCATCCGTGCAGCCCTAATAAATTGTCCCTTGACAATCGATTTTTTCTGGTGCTCTGGATGCCAACTGTCATAGTGCAAGTACAAGTTTGAAAATGTGGATTTTCTGAAAATTTTAGATGATATACACTTGTTGTTTTTATTATAAGTTAGAGATACATCTAAATAGTTAATTTCGTCCTTGCTGATTGTATGGGTAAATTTTAGAAACCACACTGTTTGGTTAATATATGCTATGAATCTCTCAAGTATATGTTTCTCTCCTTGCCATATAATAAAAATATCGTCCAAAAAACGAGTGTACAATTTGATGTATGAGTGAAATTCGCTTTTAAAAACAAAATTGCTCTCCCAATATGCCATGATATAATTGGCATATATGGGGGCACAAGCTGCCCCCATTGCTACTCCAGTTTTTTGACGAAACCTGTAACCTTCAAAGAATATAAAATTATTTTTTAAAACTAAATCCATTAATCTTACATACAGGTTTATTTGATCTTGCTCATATGACCCAGTAGCTACTAACTGTTCTTCCATCCATTCTAGTCCAATATCGTGTGGTATAACACTAAATAAGTTGACCACATCAATTGTCAAAAACATGATGTCATCATGTGGTCCCACGTTCCTAATCTTGTCCAAAAAATGCCAGGAATCTTTAGTTATATGAGGAAAGCTATTTAAACCATTTTTTAATTTAGAATCCAAATACTGACATATAAAGGACACTTTACTTCTTTTGCCATCTACGATAGGTCTGAAACGGACGTTGTTAATACCCTTGTGGATCTTTGGAATACCAAAGATCCCACTAACAACAGGGTACTTATTATTCATATAAAAAAATTCATCCTCATTGATTTGCCCCTGGTATAGCATGTCTTCAAGAGATAAATCTATATCTTTATACGCAATATTGACTTCATTGATACTCACTTCCTCATAGTTGTCCTCTGACAGCATAGTTAACATTTCGTTGTCATAGTCCACTTTGTCCATTATCACGGCCCCATTACCCTTGTCGGGTTTCATTACTCGTATATTTTTATTATCACATATATATTGAATACTATCTATATGCTCTTGATTTAAATTACTCTGATATACTACATTTTTATCTCTATATAGTTGCCTAATCTCTTGTTCACACAAATTTTCAAAAATGTGTACCATATTATTATAAGGTGGATTAAAGCAACTAGGTTTCCTTAATGTTGTTTGCACCACTTGCTCCTCTTTCTCTCTATATCCAAAATAGGCCAATAAATTTAATTTACGAGTAAACATTTTCAAATCTCTAAGTGTATCTACCACATTGCCCCTTCTACAGGGTACAAAATTTAACCCTTTGGATAATATGTCAGCATGGTTGGTGTTAAATTCTGTATTAGAATAATTGTACAACTTGAAGTCTTTTTTGATGTTAAACAATATTGTAGGATTCGATATGGGGGTGTAACATTCATTCTTACCTTCCCCATTAATAAAATTCAATTCGTCAGACTGTCGGTTTATCTGCACTGTTTCATTATCTACATGAACATTTAAAGCAGTTGTGGGGGTCAAGGTACCACCTCCCTTATTTTCAATACTTGTGTTGATGTTAACTACATTTTGCCCTTCATTGTTATTTGTGTATATGTTAACAGGGTCCAACTGTGTGTCGTTGTGCTCCCCCGTAAATTCATATAAACTCATCTGCATAATTACATTATCATCGTTAACAACATGCACGTCATGTACTAAACCATTTTCCATATTACATACTGCTTCCTGTGCATTACTATAGTTAGTATTTACAGCAAGTGTAACTGCTTCGGATAACATTACATCATACACTCCACTCAAAGCATTACTCACTTCGTTTGTGTTAGTGTTATTCTGAGTTTCAATTACGGTATCACGTAAACTTACACTTTCCGTTAATGCATCATTACAAATAGTTCCTGTAAACAAACTCATTTCGTTTGAGTTGTCATGTATTGTATCTCTAAAGACAGTCAATTCAATACTAGATACTTCTGAACCAAGTCTTATAGGCGTTATAGAACAACTCGATGTAACTTGACCAGTCTGAGTTTTAATTCCACTGTTCGAGCAAATATAACAGTTCGCATCGCAATTGACAAAATCGTGTATCCAAAAAATTCTTTTCTTTACCTTCTTCTGGTTTGCTGCCTCTCTCCTTCCTGATTTTTCCATCGATAGTCCCTCCTCGATTGCGTTTCTGGTCAAAATCCATCGTTCCCAAATTAATTATAATTATAGACACTATGTAAGATTAATTCTAACAATAAATGAAACAATAAGAACTAAAAATATCAGTATTAATGAAAAACTATGTGGGAATTTAATAAAGCCTGCACTTTATAAGTGAGGAAATGTAATATAGGAACCTATGTGGAGTATCCTCAATAGTGGAATGGTGCTGTTGCTAACAAGGTAGGGCCTGGAATTGTGTAGTTTTCAGATTGTGTGCACGGAACCCTATGCAAATGAGTTGGGGTTACTGAATATCACAAATGGGTATCTGTGTCCATATATCCCTTCTGTGTAGGCATAGAACCATGTCTGTGTCCACAGAGGAGGTAGCTGACATCAATGGGAGTGTGTCTGAGGACTTGTAAGCTCAATGGAGCACAACTGCGCCTGCTTACACACCACACCACTGTGCTCAACAGGGGGGGGGGTGTACACTGGGTGCTAAGCTTTGTTTACCTTCAGGGTGCGTGTTTCAGTGTGTTTGCATGGTGTGCCGCTGTGCTGAGTGTATCCAAAACCCAATGATATATTTATTATTGATTCACTTAAACTGGAGCCATTAAATGTTCTTAATGATGTACTTGGCAGGTGGAATGCATCATAGGTAGCCAATCACAGCAAAACCCAATAAAGATTGCATACACCCTACAATCTGATTTCATGCCCACACTCTAAACCCATCAGAAATGCACACACATCCACAGACGAATGCCATAATGAGGCACATGCACAAACAAGGAACATCATAGAGCATGTCTTTGGACTGCTGAAGTCACTGTTGCAGTGTCTCAGTATATCTGGCACAGTTCTGCAGTACTCTCCAGCTGCATGTGCACTGATGTTCACAGTATGTGCCATACTACACAACATGATCCTGCAGAAACAGCTGCAGCAAGATCAGCAAAAGGAAGGGACACTCAACCCCCCCCCAGCAGTGCCTAGGTCCCCACAGTCACAAGAGGACTCGAAGGAGGAACCGCCTGAGTATGTCCTTGTAGTTGGCATAGATGTGCCCAATATGTGCTGGCCTTAGCCAAGATGCAACCCATAGCACATGCGCTGACAACCTGAGCACCTAGGGACTGACACCTTACACCGACTCACAGACATATAGTAAAAATGATGCCAGCCCACACAACCTGTACCTAACCATGTATTGGATGTGTACTATGTACATCAGACAGAGTCAGCCCCGAACTACAGGTTTGTCAACTGCTGTATTTGCAAGGTAAGTCACTCACCTATACACCACTTGTAATGAGTACTAGAATATGGTAGCATATGTATAGACCTGCCGCATGTATGCAAAAGAATATAGTGCGCTACTGGACTACTTGGAGAGATCTAACAGCCACATGAGACAACAGGCTCCCAGTCCAATAGTATGTGCTCCATAATATTCACTAGGCCACATGGCTATAATATCCACTACATTAGTCAAGGGAGATGGTAAACAGTGGGGTCACAGGATAGTCACACAACTGTCTATGCCAACAGATTATGGGCTCCTCATCCCCCATCCCCATCACATTAGTGTCCCCATACAACTGCTGTAACAGTACATCAGCAATGATATATCAGCAGAACAGCCAACCTCAGGGCAGTAACATAGAACCTGGGGACACATTGGATGTCACATGTAACGCAGGGATGATAATGTATGTCTGTTTGCTGTTGATTGTGTGATGAATAACACATCTCTGTCTGGTGGCCTATGTGGCTCAGCAGGCTAGGGACATTAGCATGGGTGATGGTGTTGATGGTTTGAATCTGGCAGCATCTACATCTTTTGCATGTGAGGTAGTCATATGGTGGTATGGTGGTATTCCCACAGACTGTCTAACCCCTCAATCTGTTGCTGCAACAAAGCTGGACAATGTCAGAAAGAATGGGGGGACAAAGGGCCATAACTAAAGACAGATATTTCACATGCTCTGATTAACCTAGAAGGTGGCTAGTATAACAGCGGGTAGCATCACACAGAATATCTGCAGAATTTAAAGTCCATCACTCAAATGTGTCTGTGGGTAGAACTATGGAGTGGCTGCATTATACAATAAGTTAACAGAACACCACAAATGTATGAAGAATAGGCCAGACATATGGAGAGAAATGCTGGAATTTCTGCAAAAACATGTACAGTGAGAGGTGTGCAGACTGTCACCCTGTGTGTGGTGTTATATTATGTACATCAGTCACATATTAATGACAGCTGGGAATGCTGTGGACAGGATCAGTGAAGTGCTGTACTGCAGAAACAGGTGCAGCTACCAATGTCTATAGTACACAAAATTCCAGACTGGAGTACAGATAGCTCTGGCCTGGAGTCACCTTGTAAGTACTGACAGTCCCACTGGGCATACTCCTACACTTAGCTAACTTGAGCGCAATTCTGTTGCTTCTCCATCACAAATATCTACTGTGTGGAAATATGTCTCTGCATGCAGACAGCTACATATACATTCTGTCTGTCCCTATCACCTACTCACAGTGGTAATGTATTTAGCAGTACATAATGAACACACACAGCAACATTTACACACACAGCAACATTTATAGAGACATCCCTGTTATACCCATTTAAGTATATATATATGTGAGGATGTATTAATTCCCCACAAACCCTACAGAAGCTGTTGTTATTTGCACTCCCACATCAATGCATTTGCCCAGAGGAACCAAACCAAGGCTTCAACCGTACATATTCCTCTTACCCTCAGACTCTTGTGCCTGTGAAATTCACCCATGTAGACAGACACAGGTGAGCAGGTGGTGTAATGTATAATGGTTCCAATGCATGCCTTCGACAGGGATAGCGTCCCTGGCCACGTTTGCCTATATAACTGCAACCATCCACATATGGCTATACTGGTGACTGTACACACATAACAGCCATATTAATGGTACCCTACTCCTAGGACAATAGATACAAAAAGAGTACCAAGCAATATCACTCTGCAGGCTACACATGCTGTCCAACCCAAGCCTACCTCCACAAGTACAGTCCCTGCAATCAAATATTCAACAGATGTAGTCTGTGGCACATATGATAAGTACTGCAAGCTATAGTGTGTAATAGTAGATAGGTATGGCTTCTAATCTCACAACAGCCAACTCAGGATGTGTGTTTGTGTGTAAATATATCCCGATATACCCTCATGGGCTATCTTTGTGCAATGGTTATGCACTTTTTGGTCCTGTAACTAGCTGCTGCCCTCTAAATTGCCTTCCTCTACTTTGCCTTCTGATGTCATCCACCTTAAGAGTGCTGGCTGACAGTCAAATGTTAAACACCATGGCACATGTGATAAGTATTGTGAGCTAGAGTGTGTGACACTAGATAAATAGGGGTTCTAATCTGATACCAGCCAACTCAGTGTGTGCGTATATCCATGCTACATACATATGATAACCTTTACAATGTACACATTGGTAGGGTTTTGCATTGTTTTACTGATTGTGGGAGATGTGGCCTCCCAAATGAATGACCACAACATAGCCTACTTATATCAACACACATTATGTGTCCTACATGAATAGTACTAGCAGACATGAAGCATGGTGTGTGCATCCGGTATTGTCTTCTGTACTGTGTACCACTACATAGGTAAGTTTTCCACTGTGCATGCAGCCAATATCCACTATGTGTGCACCATGGTGTGTCCTGTATGCAGTGAGTAGAAGGGCTGCTAGCCTGAATGTGGCCATGTGTGCATGTCAGGCTGTGATAGCATTGTACATCATGTCACAGAGCAATAGGAGATATCCACATCACCAGCATGAGGGCCATACAGCCATCACAATTGGAGACATCGCTACCCCTCATCACAGGAACATCACATATTGCCCAGGTCCACAGGAGACACAGCCACACTCCCAGTGTTGAGATGACATCCGCCTAGCCAATCATATAGATGGCATGTGTGGAAAGGCATTGAGATGCTCTCTGTACCATACCAGTATGGAGGGTCTGTGTTAAGGGTGCATTACGTCTGGTACACAAATGTCACCAACAAGCATGTACTACTAACATCACATAGTGGCTTAATGTCCTTAGGGTGACTAATCCATCTACTTTGCTTCCTGGAGATAGACAGCATATACAATCAAGTGGGATCACACCTTGTCCTGTATGCATGGCACAGATCACCTATGAGTACACTGAATGGCACAGGCAACACTGACATGCATTGCAAATGAACAGTGGTGAGCACATACTGATGATGTGATAGGACCTTGTGAGGGGCCATACTGTCATCTGCATGTGCCAAAACAGTTTGGAAAGTACATCAACACATGGCTGTTGCAGTCAAATAGTGGCATGCTGAGGGAGGACTATATGGAGGGCATGGGTATGTCACATACTAGTAACTGTGACCACAGCTATGCCATATGAATCCTGCCATACCACTGTACAAACATGATGATGTGTGGAACATGAGCTGTACACCTGTATGGCCAGGTCTGTGTGGCTACCTCTCACCCTTACGTATGTACATCACATGTAGGGACTGCCATGCTACTAACCAAGGACATAGGTATCCCCAATGGAAAGCATAGTACATATATAGTTATTGGGGTTTATGGTCATTACTATGTTGCCAGGCATGCATTTGTAATACTGTCATGCAAGACATCGACATAACATAGTGACTGTACAAGTGCTCATAAAGTAGCAGGCAGCAGCCAGCATTGTTAGCCACAATCAGTCAGTACCCACGTATACTGTGAGGACATGCAGTGCAAGCAGTAGAGGACCCACAACTTTGTCCTGTTGAGCACTACTCTTACAGAACAGCTATTGGAGTCAGATGTTTCTGTGTTGTGTATGTCTGCCATCAGTGAGCCATGTAGTGACCTCCACATTGACAGTATCGTGGATGCCTAAGTGGGTGCTTTGCCTGAACAGGTGGTACAGTGAGATGGTTTGGCACAATCTGGGTGTTGTATGCCCTGATGTACCCCCACCCATGTCCCTGCTGACTGCCACAACAATGTTTATGGCAATAGTAGGGCAGCAGGGCATGCTGCCAAATGTGTATGCCATGTACTAACTGGTATGTCAGCAGATGTATACACAAGTGTCTGAGAGTCAAACCCTGGGAACATAACATCTGCACACAGGATATTTGTAGATGTGTCAACTCCATCACCACACCTTGTAGATTTAAATTTGGAGAGCCCAGGTGACACGTATCAAGGGTAGCAGACCTTATCACAAAGTCTCGATGCATGATTACGCAGACTGACTCCAATTGTCCTTGTTACACTGTTATAGACATATGCACCTAAGCAGCCATGCATGTATACTGGTGTGCCTTGCTGACATCATATTTCTGCTGTACTGCCATGCTATCCTTTGCTGCTGTATTGCTGCCATGTGTCCATAGTTTATACCCTCTGACTTCTTGCATAGAAACATACACAGGTCCATGAGACACATGTCATCCTGTAACACTACCACCAGTACAACATCATGCAACATAAGGTACACAAAGGTAAGTGTGTAGTCATGAAACATGCCAGCATACAGTATCTGTTGTGTACCACAACAAGTAGCATGGCAAAACAATGCTGCATTACACACATACGTGTCAAGTAATGTAGTCACCTTGTGCATCAGACACATGGCTTCATTTCCCTGCATTGATGGCAAGGATGACAGGGATGTGGCACAGATATCATCATGTGCACAGGATGTGGTGTGGTGGTGCTGGAGGCCTAGGCTGTGCCAAACAGTTGACAACATGTGTGTGAGTCAGGAAGGGGTGGATGTTAGACAGGCCATGGAGAAGTGGCATGCGTGTCTGTAGGTGACCTGCATGTAACAGCGGTGTTTGAGAGTATGCATGTACCCAGTCAAGCCCAGTGCTAGCCCAATATGTGTGCATGTCAGCAAGCTGTGGGCCATACATGGTAGAATGGACAGTTCACCATATATGGACATGAACATGGGAACTGGCTGTTCCAGGATTCGCACTAGCACCACCATGCCCAAGGTCAGAAGTGGTGTTAGTACCTGATGGTGACTGCTGTCTGCTGTGTCTGTGCCTCCCACTGGACTGCCCAGGACCACATGCCCATGGCCTGCCATGTTCTGGTGTGGACAGCACACTATCCTCTGTAGTTCTGTAGGTGCTGCCACTATGGGTCCGTAACTGCACACGGCCACATGGACTCTCACCAGCTGGTGTTGCTGACCTATGTCCACAGGTCTGATGCCTAACTCAGGCCAGACGTTCCAGTACAGAAACTGTGCGGTCCAAGACAGACACTGCCTCAGCCTACTGTCTGTCCATTGCATGATTGAACCAATCTAGGGTGTATCCAGTGCTGTGGGGGCAGTCAGGTATGTCAGAGTGTGCTGCATCCATGATGCTAAGCATATATCTGGTGTACCATTAAGAATGTGCCTGTGTCTCCATGATGGCCCAAAACATACATCAAGTGACTCAACATGTGACACCAGCAAAAGGTGGTGGGCGGACAGCAGGCCTTCTACAAGCACCCCTGTCAATCCACCTGTGTGGGATGTTGCTTGCTCTCTGGCTATGGCCAGAGTCTACACTCACTGGAGTCATAGTTGCCACACTTCCCTGATCAATGTCTCCACGTTCTGACTGTCCAATATATGTGGCCTCTGGAGACTGGATATGTGTGAGCATACTGACTGTGTGTGGAGATAATAGGGGCAGCAGAAGGATATCAACCTCTGGGACAGATTCAGCCACTGACTACCCCACCTGTGCCTCACTATGGCCACCATCATCATCAGAGTCTGATGAGACACTGCCATCAGGTTGTGAGGGGGAAAGACTCCAACCCCCCCCCCCCTCGGTCACCTGTGAAAATCAAGACAAACGCAGTACATTACTACTTGCACTTTTATGTATGGTAATCCACATAGACTCATACAAATGAGGATCCACAACTGCATTTCCAGTCTCACATCTTCTCATCTCAACTCCCATGCACAAGAGACAACCTCACAACAACATACACATACAAGTCAAAGCCTTCATAGCATGCACATCAACTGCATCCAGTTAAAGTTGCCAGTACAATTTACCTGTAAGGTATGCAATATGACACTATACATGACAGAACTGCACATTAAACCCAGTGCAGCTATCTTGAGAATGATACACCAGTACTAGTGTCACTACCTCAGGAATGTAATATTTACCTTTTGTGTTTGAATAGGCATCTTAGATTACTTGCCTCATGTATACCAGGCTGTGTAGTTGCTCATAACTATAAGTGAAAATGTGTTAATGTTCATTCAAATACACACCTGTGATTACCCAATCTATGAACTGTAGCCAGCTGTTCCAGAATGGTACATACAAATATTCTAATCTGGATAAACACAACATTTGTACATAGTGCAATATGGCAGCCCTTAACTTTCATAGGGTATATATGATCCATAAAGCAACAGTATCATGCTTCCCAGGAACAAGACCATGGGCTTGGGCAACTCCTGATGGACCTATGAAAGTGTGAGGGAGAGGTATTGTCAGCACTACCATATGTTGTTTCAGCAATACAGGGTGATATGTTCATATATCCAGTTGTACAGTAGCCACTGCTACTGGCTGTATTGCTGAGATTCAGAGTATGTGTGCAAAAGTGAGCTTAAGCTCCAACCCCCCAATCCAGATAGACCTGTCATCCATGTACAGGTATGTAAAGCCTGCCACAATGATTGATAAAGTATTAAAATTGTGGACACAGTAAGCTTACCTGGATGTTCCTCTGCTTGGGACAATATGGCACTTACCTCCAGGATGTATGGTGTGATGGATGCCTGGGAGCTGTTGTGTGCTCCTAATTTCACCAGGAATTCCTGTGTGGCTGAGAGTGGTTGTACCACTGCAGGCCACTCAAAAGTGGTGGCATGATCCCTGCCAACATCAGCTGCCCTTTGTCATGCAGTATTCACCATATCTTTGGCTCTGTGTCACACCTGCTCATAGGTCCTGTCCTGCTTGGCCAGTCTGATTGACATCCTGTGCAAGGTCTGCCCACAATGCTGCCCTCTGTTCATGATTATGCCTCCCCCGGACAACAACATCTGATGATGCTGCCTTAGTGCATCCACTATTACCTCATTCTCTGCATCGGAGAAAGGAGCATGTCATCTGCGATGCATGGATCCTGAAAGACAACAAAAGGGGAACACATTACAGGACCAGATATGTGGACATCCACTGTGTACAGATTCAGCACTCCATTAATGGCCTGCACTACCCAGTGCTCCCTCACACATCATACCCCACAGTCTGGCAACATAGTACATGTTTGGATCCCAGCAAGATAGCAGCACTATGGGGTTATGTCCCTGTGTGCCGTGACAGATTCAGCTGTATGTTCCTACACCCAGCACTGCAGTGTACTGTGGTGTGTCCCCTACAAGAAACCTCCCACTACAATGTCATACAGCCACTGCCAGACAAATAGGAGTGTGCTGTTACAACCACAATATGGGGGCAGTTCAGCAACATCAGTGTGCCACAGTGATAAAAAACAATGCAAACCTGCTGTCGAATACATTCTCTATAGGCATCATACCTTGCAACTATACAGATGTTTGCAGAATGTCAAGATGTTTGCATCATACTTTTGGTCATTTTCACGCAACATTCTGGATTTCTGAAAAAAGGTTGGCCAATCATTGCTGTGTGATGTCAGGAAATAAAGACAAACATCTGAATTTAAAATGTCATACCCTTCAGAACACAGTTATGCTAGTGTAATATCTGCTATTCTTCTCATTTTCTTACTTTGTACGAGCAATAGTTACAGTATCCTTAATTGTGGGCCTTTGTTCCTCCATTAATTATGGCTTTGTTCAGATTTCTTGCTGTAACAAGTTGACAGCTATGTTAGGCATAGCTCTCAACCAGACAGGGACAAACGTCAACAGAATCATGGACTTAGCCAGAGTACGTCAGCGATAATCAGGGATACCTTTAAAATATTAGAACTATTTAGGTGAGACATTGACAGACTGAGAGGAATTAGTGTACATCGTCTGACATTACAGGAGTATACACCCTTACTTATTATCACTATGTATTACATGTAACTCACTAGCTTTCCTACAGGAGTGGAAATCAGGAACATTTGTGAGGCATGCTTGTAGGTGTAGGACAGCTGAGTGTTAATGACATGTCATTACCATAGATCTAAGACAGGTTTACTGCTGTAATCCCTATTTCCCATACCTGCACCCTCCGATCTGCATCCTGTTGTATGGAGAAATCAATTACATATCTGGTGGAGTGCAGTACTCCTTTGTTGAACTTTGCTTCTGGTAATCTTTTGAAAGTATGCTCTCTGTGTGAGGTAAATCTCATACAGACTTGTTCCCCATAACCATCTGCTTGCCTTTTTAAGGTGCTGCTCATTAGCACATACTTGCTTCTGCACCAATCTGTGGTTCTGATATGGTAATTGCAGCCAAAACCAGCTGAATTGCACTATCATTAGTCAATAACATGCCATCACAGTGCAAAATATAAGGTCTTCATGTAGACCTGGGCCCCTTTCATAGCTGTCAAGATGGATATTACTGAGGTGTGAAGACTACAGCATCACAGAGCGTAAGTACCATAACTGCCAACTGTAGAGATTTATGCAGTATGTCCACAGCTTTGCCTCACATGTCAGTATAGGTCAGTGTCCCATAACATTGTGGTCATCTGGCAATTCACTGGCAAACATTGTGGGTTGAGGTCAGTAATGGAAGGCAGACATTTGAGTGTCAGACTTCATAGCCCTCAGAATATGCATACTAACCCAATAGCTGTTATTCTATCAACTTACTATCTATGTAGGTGCAAACTGTAAAACATGTCCCAATCTCTAGACCTTTGTCCCCCCCATTAAGTATGGTGGTGTCCGGATTCCTTGTGTTGGGGAGTTGGAAGGTATGGAAGGTCTGTAGTAGCTACCTTTACATACAGGTGTGTGTGCTACAGGCTGCAACTGCTGCTGCAGCCTAGAACACATGGGGAGAGTATGAACACTTTGGAGGACAACAACCTGTACATGTAACTGTGGCAGCTGTGGCAGCCCTGTCATTATGGCATAGCCAGGTAAGGGTACCCTTTACAGTTCAATCAATCCATGTGATTAAGGTACATCTGTTATGCAACAGTGCCAATAACAGAGTAGTAGGCGACCTATAGTTATGCTATATGGATATGTGCAGTGTGTCCCTACCTACAGGCCTTTGACTTGCAAAACTGGATAGTAGTTAATTAATTAGCAGAAACCTATGCAGATAAAGATTGCATGACTCAGTCATTTACTGCTGTCTTCACAATAATGTAATTGAACTGCAACACAAGGCTGGATTTGAACCCAGGACTGTGTGTGGCAAAATGAACAGCATGCAAGTTATTTAACAGACTGAGCTACTGAGTCACTGCTAACACAGGTGTATTTGCAAGGTATATGTGCAGATATACAGGCTGTGACACACGGCCTGCATCCATCACTATGTGCATGGCTTTCTATGGCTGTATTTCTGCACCAGGGTCCAAGTTAAACATGTTTTGTTGCCATTGATGCCTTAGCATACGGGTTTCCAAAATGTGTTCCATGGCTTCCTCACAGGGGCGCCGCAAACTAATAAGCTTAGCTACAAAATATACCGCAAAATAATAAGCTAAGTTACTAAGCTTATTAGTTCACGGTTTATTTTGCAGCTGCTTTGGCAATTAGCTGTGTTAAATAAAAAGATTTCCAGACAACCATTGCAAAAAGAGAGGGAGTTATTAAACTTTAATAACTCCCTCTCTTTTTGCAATGGTTGTCCGGAAATCCTTTTATTTAACACAGCTAATTGCCTAAGCAGCTGCAAAATAAAAGCTTATTAGTTCACAGTTTATTTTGCGGCCGCTTAGGAAGGATCTCTTCCTTCTTATTCTGATTTTAGAGTTTAGCAAATATGTTTACAGTTGGAACTATTACCATATGGTTGACACTGCTTGCTCAAAAGTTTTTACCAGTGCACGGTAAGATGTTTGAAAGCTGGTATCACATCAGCAAACATAAGTATTAATGCTAACAATGATATAGTTGAATTTGGTCATAATCTGACTAAGGAGGAAACAACTTCTTTATATGTGCTAAGAACTAAACATAATGTTATTGACACCACATCTGGTAAAGTGGGATATTACAAGTGAAAAATCCAGAGATGACTGCAATATAAGACTAATAAAGACATTTCAAGCAGAACTATAAATTTGTGATGACTGCTAACACTGTCAAGATAAAAGTAATCAATAAATATTGATACGTTACATACAATTTTTTTGCTACAATTGTGTCTGACATTTTGTGAATTGAGAGGAAACAAAAGCATTCATTAAAAGCCTCAATGATACAAGGAGTGCATGCTGATGCCACACTGAAAGCACTGCAGTTGAGAGTTGAACCAGGGTACTTCATTGGTCCTGCAAGGGAGCATAAGCTGTTGTTCATGCATAATGCAACCCACAATTACCATAACAAACTTAAACCTGGGCCTTAAGGGGGGGGGGGGGGCAAGTCCTGTTCTCTGTGCAGATCCAGTCAACAAAACAAACCTTCAATAAAACAATATTGACCATTTGCCAGTCAGTTTAAATCTGGAACACTGCTATATATAATGTTATGTTTATCTACATGTTTGGGATGTCATTAACGGTTCTAAAATTTTACTAAAGCCACCCAACTGTACCACCTTAGTAATGGGTGCTTACCCTAATCCTAACCCTAATGCTGGTCCTTCCCGCAATCCTAACCTTACACATTAACTTAAAACATTCCCATAACACTGCCACTACACAAGACACACTCAGACACGCAAACACATACCAACATCACTATATCTACCCCCACCTAACCCTGATCCTAACCATAAAATATACACGCTTGCACAAAAATATACAAAACCTATCCCCCTATCTATCCCTGACCCTAACCCTGACTACCACACACACACACACACACACACACACACACACACACACACACACACACACACACACACACACACACACACACACACACACACACACACACACACACACACACACACACACACACACACACACAAATGCTCTCATCCCATGCAGTCCCACTCGCCTTTCATAATGAAACAATCCCTTGGCATTTTGAGCAGCTGGGGCTATCTATCCATTCAATATTAAGCACCACCCCTTATGCTCAGTGACCAAACCAACATTCAGTCAACTCAAGGGAAACCCACGAGAGGATCAATTCAGAAAAAAAAGATATACAGATTACTTATGCTGCACTTTACAGACACCTAAGCAATTAAAGTAGCTCACTGAAATCAATAGAAAACATGATTTATATATATAAAAACACAGAAACACTGGAATGGACAAGAGCCTGGCATGTGTGATACATGAAATATTTTATAGTGCAGGACTAGGATCTCTTTTGTATCATTTGTCTTCACTAGTGGGTCTGTGATCACCTCATCAGCTGTGTGCTCCTCAAAAACGTGTCCCTAAAAATAAAACACTTTACCTGCCATTATATTCATTGTAGTCTGTGAAGCATGGAAAAAAGAGTGCAAGTACAGAAGATCCTAGTCATCCTAGCAATACATTATCTCTAAATATAAACTGTCAATATATGTAAAAGCAACAGTTGAGTTTAACTATTAATTGTGTAATCCAGAAGTCTACACATCTGATCGCATGTCACATAAACTCTGCTACCCAGTGCTACATCATAGTCATACTGGGACCTAGGAGGCTAAGGGACTGTTCGCCTGCACCCATACCAATATCGCCTTAGCATAAAATACTGTTCAAAATCTGTCAGTGAGCTTACTATTTTCTTTTCTACATTGTATGAATTCAGGGTTTTCATCATGCAAGTCAAGATTATTAACTACCTAAAACAAATATTCTATTTCCTATGTAGCTATTTCGCAAAGTATACTTGTTAGAATTTGACGGGGGTGGGGGACGCCTTGGGAAAAACCTGGATTCAACAAGGGAGCTGAGAATCGAAAAAGTTTGGGAACCACTGCCTTAGCAGGTGTCTTTCTACATGTTGCTGATATAAGGGCACATTTACTTGCTATCACAGGCCTCATTTACATCCATTTTTATGTCTCTGGCTGTCTAGTGGTGTATTATTGCACCGGAGTCCAAGGCAGAGTCCCATTTTTCTCATTAATTTTTAATAATGGTTTGCACAGTGTGGTGTGGTGCACACCTCAGCTGTGACACGCTTAATGACTGTAAGTGGCAATCACTATGTTTTGATGAAAACACCTGTTTTAATTAAGATCTGTTTTAATTAAGATCTGAGTGGCATCGCAGGTTAATGCATTGTGCTGTGGGTGTGATGGGCTTGGATTTGAAATATGGCAGAGGGTTCTATTTTGTACATGTGTCTAACAATGCTAGAAACATATTTATTCATTAAAGCACGCAGCTCCCTGCTAAAAAAATGAAAAGAAAAAAGGGGAGATAGAAAAGTGGTGAAATGGGGAAAAGCAGGGGAAAAATGTAGTGAAAAGCAGGTAGGGATGTGCAGGAAGGGTGTAGGAAAGAAACATAACTATTCATTTCTAATACAGCAACAACTGTGCACGTTGACAGATTTTGTAGATGAATTTGGACTCTCAAACCCCAGAGAGTGGGGTGAGGACAACATAACTGTGTTGTCAAGCTAATTGGACCTGTCCAGTGGACATATGTTTGAAATATAGAGCTACGTAAGGAGCGATATTTGTTTTTGGGAAAGTTGCTCTTTTTTTGTTTTTTTATTAGGGTGAGAGTGGAATGTTGGGGAAGGGAGAGGTATGTTGGGTAGGAGGGGATGCATTTGCAGACAGACAAGACAGACAAGACAGCATACAGGGGAGGTGTGTGACACATGAAGTGGGTGAACACCTTGGATGGGGAGAGTGTTGTGGAATCCAAGTTGCACATGCCTCTGGGCAGCAGCAGTATGACTCATGCCCTCACCCATGGGAATGTCAGCACTGCCCCTTCACTGCCCTGAGGGTGGCTGTGCTGGAGGCTGGGAGCCAGGGCGAGGCTGCCCCACCAGGTCAGCCAGTGTGCTCTCAATTTGGGACAGGCAGTATTCATAGTTGCGATGAACAATCCTGCACATCATGACTGGCAGTTGATCCTGGGTGACAATAGCCCCTACACCACCACTCCCAGGGGGGAGACCAGGCCCTGTCCCTTGAGGTGGTCCTACCCAATGCCACAGGTGGTGCAGGGGCAGTGGAGAGGGCACTGCCAGTCTGAGTCCCAGATGTGCCAGGACCAGGTGCCATGGCCAGTTGAGGCAAGGTATGTGGATCAGCCAGAACCGGCCTACCCTGGCATGCTGTGTTAATGGAGGTATAGCAATAAGTATAGGTTCATTGTTAACAAATCATTGTTAGTAATAACAGCATGGCAGAAAATTGGAAATACCCCAATTACATATTAATGCATATTATGTGAAACACATCAATAAATAATAGAGCAGTCAGTATGTTAACAGCATGCCAGTAACAGTTATAGCATAACGCCAACAAAATAGGTAATTTAACAAGATATGTTAATATGCAATCATTATAATACATAACAATAGTAAATATGTGTCCCAAAATACAGTTAATATAACAATATATGTTAATAGTAAACCATAACCAATGAATAACAATAAGAATTAAATGAAGATAAGGGGTGAGGAAAGAGAGAAAACAGTCCATTAGTAACTTTGCAGGTTATTTCCTTGACAACAGTACTACTATCTACTCTACTCTATGGGTCTGTATTTTCTTTATGTGTACAGTGACTACAAGTCTCCTATAGCTGATGTAGTATGTACATACCTCTCAAGCTATTTGCATGGGACACAATGGGCCAAGCAATAACAACTGTGGGCACACAACTACACAGAACACTTGCACATCATGTGGACCTATATAACTAACAAGGTGTTCTGTGGGTGGATTTAGTGATACTTTGCAATCTATGCAATCATTTCCATGGTAATCCTGTGACAGATGGGTTACACACTATTAATTACATAATATGAAACTGTGACACTTGAGAGACATGTATGTATACAGTACAGACACTAAACAGCTGTCATGCCTTGGCTGGCAGACATGGGAATAGAACCCAATAGCAGTGACTGCAGGGGACATCTGCACACAATGTATTAATTGACTGCATCAACCTTTAACAGACACTCCAGGCATACAGTCATACCAGGATTACACATTTTATTTCTGACTGAACATTGCTGATGAACACATTCTTGCTAATAATTTTAACAGCCTGTGACATCTAAACACACAATTATACTACTCATAATATGGGCAACCTCACCCACTTACCTGTAGTTCCTGTGGAGAGAGAAACTGTGAGCATTACATGACTGCTACTGTAATATTTACTGATATATACCACTAGATTCAAGCCCTGGACTGTGTGTGGCAAAATGAACTATATACAGAGTATTCAACAAACTGAACTACTGAGTCAATGCTGACTACTGACTGACTGATATTTGCCTAGAGCTTAGCTGGAACCAAAATATGACCTGGTAGTAATACTACTGGGTTATACTAGACTGCAGTGACAATAGATCACACATGCATGAAATTCAAGCATAACACAGATAGTAGGTAAGCTATATTATATTATATACAGTGTCATATCTGTGACGTCAACAAACAATATCAGCTCATGGAGTAGCCTACCTCACACACATACCTGTATTCATAGGTTCATAGATTCATAGGTGTGTACTAGGCTAATGGCCCTGGAACCTTTACAACCCTAGCTCATAGGATTACCTTGCCATAGTGCCAACTGACCTTAGTTCTCAGTGCCTCTGTTGAGTAGAGCCACTGCAGTCATCCCCAGGGTGAATGTTCTATTTCCCATCCACTCATCAAGATTCCTCTTGAAGAGGGCCAGTAAAGTGCTTTGCTTGACATGTATGGGAAGTCTATTCCATAGCATGGCAGTCTCTGGGTTATGAACCTGTCCCTCCAGAATGTTCTGTTGATTGTGGCAATAAAGCTGAGGTCTCTGGAGCATGTGGTGTGGAGGGATTGGGATTTCTTTAGATGTAGCATTTCTAACAGAGCTGGGTCAGATATGGCTTTGTAATTCAAGTACAGATCACCTCTAAGTAGGCGATATAAGACAGAACATAGTTGGAGTTTTTTGAGTCTGTGCATATAGGGTAAGTGTTTAAGGTCTAGGATCATCTTTGTGAGTTACTTTTGTGGCCTCTCCAGTTGTTGCAGGTGCCCAGTGAGGTACATGCCAAATGGGGCATTGTACTCGATGATTGCTCTAATGAGGGAAGAGTATACGGAGACAATGACCTCTTTCTTCCTGGATGCAAAACACTTAGTAATGAGATGTGCCACATAGAAGGACTTTCTGACAACAGTGGCAATGTGGTGGTCAAAAGAGAGGTTGCTGTCAACCTGTGTTCCCAGATCTCTTATAACACCTTCTGTGTTCAGTGGACTGCTATCGATGTGGTAATTCAAGGGAACCGGGTTTTTCCCAAGAGGGATGACAAAACATTTTTTGGCATTGAGCTTAAGACCATGGTTCTGACACCAGTCGTTGGTCTCAGTGAGACCTTTTCTCAGTGTGGCCTTTCTATAGGATGTCAACATCATTTGGCGAGTTAATAATAGCTCCCAACTTGCAATCGTCTGCGAACTTTTTCAGCCAGAGCCCATTCTTGTCGGCCTGGATTTCAGAGAAGTAGATACCAAACAGGAGAGGACCCAGGACCAAACCCTGTGGGACTCCACTCGTGACTGGTCTGCAGACTGACTTGGAGTCAGCTACTGTCACACTATGGGTTCTGGCTGTGATTCAATTTGCAACACACCTAGTGATATAGAGGTTGATGCCTAGCTTAGTGAGTTTTTCTATGATTCCTGAGTGGGCAATGGTATCAAAGTCCTTGGCCAGATCAAGGTAAGCCGTATGAACCACCTTGACTTCATCCACAGCTCTGGTGACTGACTTACAGAGGTTGACCAAGTTGAGTAGGCAGGATCTACTCTTCACAAAATCAAACTGTGTAGGATCCAGAGTTTGAAGATTCCCTATATCCTTGTTTATTAGGTCCATGATGATGCATTCCATAGCTTTTTATGTCAGACTCATCAGGCTAATGGGGCGATAGTTCCCAGGGTCTGTAGTCGCTCCTCCTTTGTGGAGAGGGATGACTGTAGCAGTATACCATTTGGTAGGGACAAATCCAGAGGTGAGGCTGTGATTGAACAGGGCACATAGTTGAGGTGTTAATTTACTCTGTAGCTCATGTAGAACACAGCCAAGGATATTGTCAGGTCCCATAGAAGCTGTATTTTTGGCCTTGGGCAGCGCTGTTTTAACCTGTACAGCAGTAATACTGTGTGCCTGGCAATCTACTGGTATTGTGATTGCTCCTTTTGGGCAAGAGGGGTAAAGTTGGCACTAAATCTGTTGGCCAGTATATTGGCAATATCTGTTGGCTCGGTATAGGAGGTACCATTGTGCAGTAGCTCAGAGCAAATTTGGGTATTGCCATGAAGATTCTTTACATAACTATAGAAGGCCTTGTGGTTGTCTTTACTATCTACTGCAAATCTGTTTTCATAGCTAGCTTTAGAGGATTTGATGAGGATCTCAACTTTTTATTTAGGCTGATAAAGGAATTTTTCCAGTCTTGGGATTTCACGTTATTCCACACCAGTTTCTTACTTCTGTTGTAGAGTTTGTTTAGATTGGCTTCTTTTTTTGGGGAGAGCATCTTGGTTCTATTGGGTATGGCAAGATCCATACATTTGTGTATGATTCCATACAGTGCATTGGTGTATGATTCGGCAACTATTCTTCATTTGCATGGGTGCCGTGAAGCTAGCCACCTCTGTTTTTAGGAGCCCAAAGATAGCTAAGGAGAAGTTTTTCGTGGTGGTTTCCTTTGTGTGGGGGGAGGGATGTGGATTTCCAAGGTGATTAGTGTGTGGTCAGATCTAACCAGGGAGGAGTTGACTTTTGCTGTAGAGCAACGGTCGCCCATGTTAGTAATGACTAGATCAAGGATGTTGCTACCTCTAGTGGGGGTAAGAATGAGCTGGTCCAGGGCATTGGAATTAATGAATTCCAGGAAACATTGGACAAGTGTATTGGTACATGAGCAGTTTTCACAGTTAATGGAGGGGTAGTCGAAGTCACCCTGTATAAGAGTGTTAGGTTGGACCCTGATATTCTCCAAGGTGCTTAGAAATGTGCAGTGTGAGTCTTAGGACATGATTGGGGACCTATAGCAGGCTACTACCTGAATTGCTATCTTACCCAATGTTAGCTGAACCTGAAGTATCTCAGATGCATTATGCTGGGTTACCAGTCTAGAGGTGTGCACTTCCTTTATGAATATGAAAACGCCACTGCCTTTGGAGCTTCAGTAAAAGTTCTGGGGCCGAAAGGTGCAGAATGAGTTATAGCCTGGTAGTATAGGTGTGCTTTCTGCTGCCTTGAACCAGGTCTCTGTTACAGCACAAATATCAATGTTCTCCATTTTAAGGAGTGCTTTGAGCAAGTGCATTTTGAGATTTAGACTTCTAGTATTGAGCAGCATGACCTTCATATTGTATTTGTTTGTAGCTGTTATGGTGGTAAATTGGTCTTTGGTACACTGCCTAAAAAAGGCACTAAAGGGTGACAAGAGCCTTGGCCAGTATCCAGAAACCCAGTGGTGACAGATGCAGACCATCTCTGGCAAAGCATCGAGGTCTGTCAATCATGTCATCCCAGGCAGACGGATACTGGATCCACTTAGAATGACACCAGATTTCCCCACCTGATTTCTGTGGATGACAGAGCATTATGTGACCAATATTGGCCTAGAGACAGCCTTAAACAGTACTACATGAGTTAACCAATACAATTTGCAGCCATTAGATTTGCATTCTACAGCTATTACAGTGTTATAATTGACTGCAGCTCCTTACCTTACAAATTCAATGCATTCAGCTGTACTGCAATGGTTACGACAACAGAATCCTGATGTACACCATTTTCCTTGGCATTATTGTTTCATGTTTTTATTGAACTACAGTTGGTGTTATTCATTTTTTGCACTACAGCTCTAACTCCACATTTATTGCACTACAGACTTTATTGTATATATTTTAATCCAGTTACTGGTGCTGATTCATGTTTTATTGCACTACAATTTGCATTATTAATTTATTTCAATACAGCTCTAATTCCACATTTATTGTGCTATAAACATTATTGCATATACTTTAATGCAGTTATTGGTATTGTTTCATGTTTTTATTGCACTACAGTTGGCATTATTCATTTATTGCACTACAGCTTTATGTCACATTAATTGCACTACAAACTTTACTGTATGCACTTTATTGCAGTTAATGCTTTATTCTTTCTTGCTTATTTCACTACAGTTAGCATAATACATCCATAGTCACTACACTCACAGCGCAACCTGGCCAAGCTCCCAGCATGCAACTCAACATTGCAAGCCCTCTCAGCTACAGCTGTTGAGAGAGAAGCACACCATTATGCATACAAGTTTTGCAGACATTCAGATTACATATTGGTAAAACAGAGGTAAAATTACTTACATACTTGTGGGGCATTCCTTGCCCTCACTTCTTAGACCCAGGTGCCCAAGGTTCTCCTCTTTCACCTTTTCAATTCTTCAAGGTGGTGATTACACTGCTCACCTGTGTGGGGGATACCAGTAACACTGGTGAGTTGTCTGGCCAGCTGGTCCCAGTCCTCCACATTACACTCTGAGCCATGGAAACCACCCTGCAGCAGTCTGTCATCATGGTTTTTCATGGGGAGTCCAACCATGACCCTGACCTCCAGAATACCCCAATGCTGTGCCTGAAAGTGCACACCTTCACCAATACCACCAGTCAGAACTCCAATGGATTCTGCTGTATTCTCACCTATTGGGCTTAATATAGGCTGCTTTCCCACCCTTAGTCATTATTGGGCAACATTCAAAAAATGCAGTGTTGCTTAGCTTCGCACAACACAGCACAGCTGAGCTGAGAATTGTGAAAACTCACAGAACCATAGTCTTAGTGGAGCTTAGCAGTGCACAAACCAGCCAAGCAGAGCTGAGCAATGCACAAACATTGGCAGCCATTAACATGTTTATGCAGTGCTTAGCATGTCTAAGCACAGTTGAGCAGAGAGCAGCGGGACCATATTTTAAAATCTGTCTGCATAATATGTATATCAAAATTAAATACATACTTCCACTTCCATGTATTCAAACCCTGGACCTACTGCACATGAAGCTGTAATTCTACACATTTAGCTATGCGAATATTAAGCAATCTGATATACCATCACATATACCACTGAGCTACTTTTAAGCAGTGCTGAGCACCACACCACACAAACACGCTTAGACACACTGAAACACACCTTTAAATAAATAATTAATTACATCCAGTTTCTATTTTTAGATGTCTGGCAGGTGTCTGCTATCTTATATGTTAGCACAGTTTGGCATTGCTGCGCTCCGCACTGTGTCATGCAAACATCACAAAAGGACATCTGTAGCCATGGTTAGCACTACACCTCTCCCTACACTGATTCAATAACCATGTTCCTCGGCTCTTCCTCGGCAATGCATCATCATTAACATGCATGATGTGCTGCTGAGGGGGAACCTTGACCACGGACACAGATTCATTCCATGTAAATTCTACATGTTGCCTACATGGATTTTTATTAAATCCTGGGTTATATGTTTCAATTAATACTATAAAATATTTATGCTTTACTTCTGTTTAATATTCCCATAAAAGTATATTTCATGTTATATAGTTCTGTATGTCTATTTGAAAAAAGTAAAGAATAAAATTAGAAATTAGCAGTAACATGTTTACAATGACTGTAGTTTTCATTGTGATTTCATCTCAGTTACCATATATAAGAAACGGTCTGAATGGAGATATGACAAAATCAGCAAGCAAAGGAGAGTAGTAGTGCTGGAACTGAATTCATCCTCAAGTCTTGGTGAGCACCTTCATGAGGTGGACCCTGTTTTTTACAGCTAACCAAGACAACACTAAGATATAGACTATATTTTATGTAGACTATATTTTATATTGCATATGTCATGGATAGAAGTAGGTTAAAAATAAAAAAGACTGCTGAATGCACAAGTCCCAAGATAAAAAAATTCCCAATCCTGGTAGGTGAACTAGGTGAACTATTGCCAGGACTGCAAAAATGACAGTTTGAGTCCTCAAGCACAGAAACATTCCTACAATGGGGTTAGGCCAGGGTCAGTGGGTGGATGGCTTCCCTGTTGTAGAAGAAAGTAGTAGTCCACAAAAAAAATCACAAAATGATAGGCCAAAAAAAGATCCATAAAAATGATAGTGTGGACTGTTGAGGATAAGAAAGAAATTATGTACTGTTACTACTATGCAAGATGCCCAGAATTTCCAGACAGAAGATATACAAAAAGATTAAGAGAGAAATTAGAGTAAAGAAAAATACTTGCACAAGAAAAACTGTCAAAAGCCTCAAATGCAAATCTGTGTTCATTAATACAACAGATTTATGAAAAATATTATATAGGCTAAGAAATCTTGGGCCATTTGGAAAAAAGATGTGACTAAGGAAGTGTAAAAATATAAAGAAAAAATCTAGAGATTTTTGAAAGGTATAAAAAATGAAGTATGGACATGGGAAAGAGCTCTATGAACATGGGAAAGAGAGAGAGCTCTGATATGGTGCAATATTTATGCAAAGGAGAAAGCCAAATTAATCAATAGAAGAAAGTAGCCCGAAAGATATTTGAAGAGAAATACAGGCAAAGGCACCCAGATATGGACAATTCCACAATGCTGAAAATAAGATCACAAAGGGGAATGTAGAACAAAAGATTAGTAAAGTAGAAGTTAAAGAAATAGAAGCTGAAGTTATGGAATACCTGCAAAGTGAAGGCATGTTTTATAAAGTCTAACACAGGTTATATCACAGCATGATGGAACAAGGGAGTCCCCAAGTAAGGAGAAACAGGAAGAGCAGGATACATCTAAAAAAGCATATGGACATGGGAAAGAAAAAAAATGAACATGGTACAATATTTATGGAAAGTAGAAAGCAAAACTAATCAATACAAAAAGAGCAGCAACAACGATATTTGAAGAGAAATGCAGGCAAAGGCATCTGAATATGAAAAAGTTTACAATACAAAATTTAAGAAAATAAAGGCAGAAAGGAGGACTAGCAATGGACAACATAAAGAAATAAAAGTGAGGTTATGGATTACCTGAAAAGTGAAGGATTTAGTGTAGAAAATCTATCTCTGACTCAATAGCAGCATAGAATAACGAATCCCCAAATTACAGAGAAACCAGTGGAGCAGGAAATATCTGATCAGTTGCCATATGAAGATACTTTGGAGCCTTTAGCAGCAATAGAGTATAAAAATTCAGTTGTAGTTGTACAGCAAAGGAAGGAAGAGGGAACCATGGGAACTCTGATAAAGTCAATGTTGTGGAGTGATATGCCAGTGAGGTCCCATTTGAAAGAACAATGGATGACACAGGATACAATTGAAGAGAATATGGCACAGGAAGATGCTCTGGAACTTTTTTGTAGAATTACCACATGGGAAATCAACTGTTTAAAAGCCTTTTATCCTGCTGATATAAAACCCTAACAAACATGATTCCCTGTACCTTGTATATATGCAATCCTCTCAAGTTCAAAATCGTCTATAGGAAATATTCTACATAGTCTCCCACTGTTTACAGCTACTCAAAGAACTGCCAGTTTGTGTGGAGTGCAGTCCCACCACAGGCCATCTAACCAGAGCTGTTCAATGTTTGGCAACTTTTGCCAGAGGTCTGGAGAGATTCTGCTGAAATCCAAAGCATCCCCAGTTAAAATAAAAAAGTACTCTTTGGGGTTTTTTTGCACTTTGCTGAGTGTATTTTATCATTTTGCTGTATAATTTTGCTAATTGTTAATGTATTTTTCTGCACTTAAAAAAGATGTTCTGTTGCTTTAAGTAGCTATACATAGCATAAACTAGATTCAGAGCTGCTGAATCTAGTCTGTATTTTTACATTTGAGTACTATTCCAGCCATCTTATATTAGGAGGGCCTTGCCTGCTCTCTTGGGTAAAAGTGTGTAGTCTGAGCCTCATCTGCTTCTGAGATTACTGGCGGAAAGCTCATCATGTACTTTCCCTCTGGTAGTTTAGCTTAGAAGTGCTTACATTTGCACAGGGTTACCCTCTTTTAACTGGATATGCTCAATGTTTGTTGAATTTTGCCAGAGGTCTGGTGAGATTCGGCTGAATTTCAAAACATCCACTGCTAAAGTAAAAAAAAAAAAAAAAGTACCTTGTGAATTTCCTTTCCACTTTGTTGACTGTATTTTATCATTTTGTTTCCTAATTTTGCTGATTTTTATTGTATTTTTCTGCACTTGATAAAAGCTGCTCTGTTTCCTTAAGTAGCTAGTACATAGCGTAGACTAAATGCATGTCTGCTGAATGCAGACAGTATTGATACAACTGAGCAGTATTCCAGCCATATTATATTAGGAGGGCCCTGCCTGCACCCTTGCGGCAGAAGTGTGTAATCTGAGCCTCATCTACATTGGAAATTACTGGAGGAAAGCTCATTGTGTGCTTTCTCATTGGTAGCTTACCTTAAAAGTGTTTAATTTCACCTTTATTTAAGCCTCACATTTGTGTGGGTTTACTCTTTTTGAACTGGATCTGTTAAATATTTGTTGACTTTTGCCAGAGGTCTGGATAGATTCTGCTGAAATCCAAAACATCCACTACTAAAGTTGAAAAAATAAGTACCTTGTGAATTTCATTTCCACTTTGCTGAGTATTTTATCATTTTGCTACACAATTTTGCTGATTTTTACTATATTTTTCTGCACTTAGAAAAAACTGTTCTGTTGCTTTAAATAGCTAGTACACAGCATAGACTAAATTCAGATCTGCTGAATCTAGCCTGTATTGTTACACTTGAGCACGGTTCCAGCCATCTTACATTAGAAGGGCCCTGTCTGCACCCTTGGGGCAGAAGTGTGTAGTCTGAGCCTCATCTGAGTTGGAGATTACTGGAGGAAAGCTCATTGTGTGCTTTCCCATTGGTAGTTAAACTTAAAAGTGCTTAATTTCACCTGTATTTAATCCTCAGATTTGCACATAGTTGTGCACTGCTCAGGTCTATATTACAATGGCAAAAGACAAGTTCACTGAACTTTATCGACACATAAATATTAACCTTTTGAAATGCTGAATGGCCACTTCAGCAATTTTTTTTCCCAGGGGGAAAAAAATCACTTAGCTGTCATTGGAGATTTGCACTTTTCCCCACTGTACTGTGATCTCAGAGTTGGTATATTTAGCTAGGCAGGTGTGGGGGGCACAGTCCCCCCACATCAGTTGGTGTGCGGGGTGAAGCCCCCCCATTATGCAGGGTTTGAAAGTTTGGTTTGTGAATGGCCGAATGATTTTTACCCCCCTGGGAAAAAATTCACTGAAGTGGCCTTTCGACATTTCAAAAGGTCGATGAACTCGCCCTTTGACATCATAATATTAATCCCCCCTGCTCAAAGGGGTTCAGTAGTGCCCTGTATAGATGCAACTGACTTGAAAGACAATTTTCTTCTATACATGTGTTAGTGAATTCTCCCAAGCTTCCCTGCTGCATTGCGGAAACTCAGTTGCACACTGAGAAGCATTGCCATAGTTTTCACCCTTAGCCTTCAATCGAATAACCCCCTTTGTTAATCCTAGAGCAAAATCTGGTCAAATTATCCCACTCCCAAATAGTAATTATGGTAAAAACCTGCCATAATGGACGGTCAGTTTCCAACCATTTCTTTGGCCAGCGTGACTGAAATGGGCATCCTAAGGCAATGTATTAATTGCCTCATGTATACTGACAACCACTTACTCCTAAAATATGTAAATACAATATGTGTGAGATATAATTATACTATGAAATTGCAATCAGTCCTCTTATGTAACAAAAAAACTGGCATCAAACAGATTGGCAGCACACACACATCACTTCTCACACAAAACAAGATCACTACACATAAACTCACATACTTGGAGGTACTCAGTAGAAGCCCACCAAAAGATCAGAGACCTCCCAAGGACAAACCACTTGCAAACAGTGCAAAGCAAATAGAATCCACTAAACATAACAAAACACACACACCACTGATTCAGCAAATAAGCCCATAAGGAAAAACACCCAACAATTATATATCCTGGTCATAGGCAACTCCATAGTGAGACAGACGGATATCCCCTCACCAGGCTGGAGAAGGTGAAGTACATGGTCAGCTGCCTGTCAGATGCCAGGATCCATCAAATCAAGCATGTACTCAAGTTACTCAACAATTACCGCTAAGACTTTGTCATAGCACATGTTGGGGTGAGTGACTTGAGATGTACCTCTCTGGATTATATGAAGAGCGACATGACTGAACTCTCAGATTATGTGTCCCAGGCAGGTATGTCCCTAGCCCTAAGCAGCATTTTATTGTGGCATCTTCCTGGGTGAAGGTATAGGCAAAAAATGATTGACTTCAATGATTGGCTTAGTTTCTGGTGTCAATCCAGGAGGCTCTAGTATCTGTGAGCCTGAAAAGACATGGTTAACAGACCACACTGTTTTGCCAGAGATGGTCTTCACCTGTCTCCTCTAAGCCTTTGGATACTGGCAACTTTGGGGGTCATTGCTCTCTCCTCATGCATTGCCTTCCCTGGTAAGGTCCAACCATAAATCTGTCTTGTTTGAAGTAATGATTAGACCTGACATCCTCATAGGAGTAAAAAAAACTGAAACATTTCTCCAAAGCAAACAACAGTCTATTAGGGATGATATGAAAAGTTTCAAACCCACTGCTAAAACAGACAACAATGACTCCTATGGAGAGAAGTACACAAATACTCTGTATAACCACCTAAACAACTATGTAGACTCAGCTGTACCTGACTGGATAAAAAACAGGTCCTCCCGAAAAAACAGGCCAACTCTGATGGACCTCAATTTAAATAGGTTATATAACAAAAGGAAGAAACTTATGTCTAAGAACAAGAGGGAAGTAGGTTGGCAATTTCCTCAGGTTTAGTATGAGAGGTACCATCCACTATAAGTGTAGCACATAGTTTTGTTTTCCTTTTTAGACTTTGGACATAGCTAAAGAATGCCTTATGATTATCCCTAGTTAGGTATGCTAATTTAAGCTTCAGAACTAGCTTTAGAGGACTTTACAAGATATCTGATTTGCTTGTTCAAGCTGTGGGTGTATTCTTCTTCTTCTGAGTAACTTCCCTCTTGTTCTTAGACATAAGTTTCTTCCTTTTGTTATATAACCAAACATCACCCCCCCTATCCCCAACAGACATACCCAAAAAAATACCTGACACCAGTCCTCTACCTAGTATCTCCAAAGAACAGGCTATATCTGCAGTCCCCAGGGCCAAAAACATTGTCTCTGTGGGACCAAATAACCTCCCATGCCACTTACTAAACAATCTAAAACAAGACCTAGTGGAACCACTTGGCATTCTCTTTAACCTCAGCCTGAGCACTGCCTTTGTTCCAGCAGATTGGAGAACAGCAACAATAATCCCCTTGCACAAAGGAGGTCCATCAACCAACCATGGGAACTATAGACCCATAAGCTTAACCAGCCTTATCTGCAAAGTCATGGAAAGAAACATGATGGATCTTATCAAGAAGGACACAGGTGACATTCAAATTCTTGATATGACCCAGTTTGACTTTATTAAAGGTAGATCATGGTTATTGAACCTGGTTGACTTCTTTGAGAATGTCACCAAAGCCATGGATGAAAGCAAAGCAATTCATAATGGCTATATCGACTTAGCCAAGGCTTTTGACACAACCACACACTCAGGTATCATTGAGAAATTCTACCAGCTGAGGATTAGCCCATGGGTAGCTAACTGGCTTACCGACAGAGTGCATACTGTCAAAGTTGTCGATTCAACCTCTATCAATAGATCAGTTACCAGTGGTATACCACATAGATCTGTGCTGGGCCTTCTGCTGCTTGAAATCTTATTTCTCAGATGTCCAGGTGAAAGTAGATGGCCTGTGGCTTACCAAGTTTGTTGATGATTGCAACCGGGTGCAATCATTGAGTCCCCAAACAATGTTAACATATTACAAAAAGGGGCTAACACAGACAAATTAATGGTACCAAAGCCATGGACTAAAACTAAATGCAAAAAGTGCATTATTATCACCTTTGGCAAAGAGGAAGTCCCCGCAAATTACAATATTGACAGCATCCACCTCAGCTCAAACCGTGTGGTGTGAGATTTGGGAATACAGATTGATAGCATTCTAAATGTTGATCACCATATGTCCAGAGTGGTAAGGAAAGCCTTCTACATTGCACATCTCATAAGTAAGGGCATCCCATCCAAAACTAAGGATGTAATAACTCCTCTGTACTCTTTCTTCATCAGCCCACTAATAGAGTACAATACCCCCTTTTGCATGTACCTCACAATACACCTGCATCAGCTGGAGAGACCGCAGAGGTTTCTCACCAAGAAAATTCAGGGTATCCAAAACATAACCTACATGAAAAGACTGAAAGCCCTGTCACTGTACTCTGTATCCTATAGGCTGCTGAGAAGTGACTTGTTTCTGGCCTTCAGATCAGTCTCTGACCCTGCCCTAATGGAACTGCTGCAAATCCACAAATCAAATGGGACAAGAGTCGCTTGCTCCAGGGATCTCAACCTAGCTAGTGGCATTAACAGAACATGCTGGAGAGACAGATATGTCTCCCAGTAATTGCCCTCCTCTGGAATAAACTCCCAGATCACATGAAGCAGAGCTCCTTAATAACCCTATTCAAGTGCAACCTAGGCAACTGGATGGGGGACTGTAAACTGACCTCTGGGGTGGCACCTATGTCCCTCGTGGACAGCGGCTGTCAGTGCTGATCATAGACTCATACTGCAAATTATAACCATCTAACCAAAGTCAACAAGGGAACATGAGTATTACACGGGTAGGCTTGTAAAGTCCCTAGGGCCATTAGCCTGGTAACCTCTTATGAACCTAAGAACCTATAATGATGTGCCTTCATATTAGAAGAAAATGATCTAAGGGAAGAGTTGCTTGATTTAACAGAGATGGATAGACATATAAAGATCAATGAAAAAAATAGATTACAGAAAATCAATAAGACTCAAAGTGGTAGAAGTTTGATAAAACAAATGAATACAGTGATCAGGACTGTTATAGAAATTCATGCAATATAACAGAAATAAATAGGATATATTACTGTGCAGCTAAATTAATAACAGATAAAGTCTTGCCACAAAAACTTAGGGCAGTAAGAGAAAAAAAAAGGGAAGAAATTAAATGTCATCATTGAAGTATTGAACAGAAGAATTATAAAGCAATTAAGACAAGTGTAACTGTTCGAAGAGTACAGAAGAAGGAACAGATCAACAAAAATACTCCAAAAGATAGACATGATAAAAGCAAAGTGCAGTACCAGAACAGATCAGGATCTATTGTAATAGATTGCAATCAATAAGTATAAAATTAATATATCCAAAAGAAAGAAAAGTAACTGTTCAAGCAAAAAAAAAATTATAAAAAACTAAAACACAGATAGTTCATGACAATATAGTAATTTATTATATACAAGCATTCACATAGACAAAATCCTTTCTCAAGTTATAAATATTGCTCCATCTCACATACATGTATATATGTACATATATATATATATATATATATATATATATATATATATATATATATATATATATATATATATATATATATATATATGTATATATATATATATATATGTGTGTGTGTGTGTGTGTGTGTGTGTGTGTGTGTGTGTGTGTGTGTGTGTGTGTGTGTGTGTGTGTGTGTGTATATATATATATATATATATATATATATATATATATATATATATATATTCTCACATACATATATATATATAAAAAATATAAATATGTACATACATATATATATATATATATATATATATATAAATATACATATATATATATATATATATATATATATATATATATGGGTTCACTATGAAAGACCGAAAACCCACAAGACAGATGCCCGTAATCTCAAGACCAAATACCTGAAAAACGAGAAGACCGACAGACCACAAGCACGAAATTGAAAATTGCGAATGATCAACACACATACAGTACATACATACACATACACACAGTGTCCCCCCAAACCCAAACAAATAATCCTGCACCCCTCATGTGGGGGGCTGCACCCCGACACCCCCCTACTTTAATATTCTAATTCTGAGATCACACAAACACACACACAAGGCAAACTCACACCTACACATTACAGTCCCTCACACACACACACACACACACACACACACACACACACACACACACACACACACACACACACACACACACACACACACGCACACACAGTCACAACACAAACTAACACACACTAAAGCCCCTCATAAATACACTTACACACAGATACCTACCTGAACCGCAACACCAGAAGCACCAACTCAATATCGTTTAACATCGGGATTTTGAGTTTTGCGCTTCTGGTCTTTCGGTAATATGGGGTATCGGGCTTCTGGTCTCGGTAATTTGGGCGTCGGGATTCTGAGCATTCGGTATTTTGTAGGGGACCCATATATATATATATATATATATATATATATATATATATATATATATATATATATATATATATATTGATCCATCAAAATTACATTTCAGTGAAACACAAAATAACGGAAAAAAAAAACAAAAAAAAAAAATAGATAAAAAACAAAACACTACATCACACTGTGCCCCCTCCCCCTACTTAAATATACTAACACTGAGATTGCACTACAGTGGGGAAGAGGATATATTCCCTTATCCCCCACTGTAAAGCAATTCGCAAATCGGCTTTCGCGAAATGGCACTTTCAATGTAATGCACTTTTGCAGAAGTGGACTAGTCCTTCTGTTTGTCGATGAAGTGTACTTTCGAGAAACAGAAGGAGACCCATATATATATATATATATATATATATATATATATATATATGTGTGTGTGTGTGTGTGTGTGTGTGTGTGTGTGTGTGTGTGTGTGTGTGTGTGTGTGTGTGTGTCTATATATTCAAATAAAATCAATGAAATTAACTAATAATGTGATCATCCTATTAAAATCGTATTTAAAAGTCAATGAGGTAACTTTCCAGATTTTAAAATAGGATGATCAAATTATTAGTTAGTTAGTTTTTATTGGTTTTGTTGTCATATCCATTGGAACATGACTTCACCTGTACCTAAATTGAACTATACACCTAGCCTTTTTGCTAATGCTCCACTATATTTACAGACATCACTGGTCAAATTGTTAAATGTTACTAGGAATCCTTTGGCACTTTCTGTGAATTTATTTACTATGACAAATACTTCTGGTCAAAGTACTTCTGAAATGAACATTTTTTTTGTAAAATTTTGCAATTTGAGTGGAAATTTCTGCAGTTTAAATTACTCCAATGGCAGAGGTTAAGTTCTGACATTTACCTTAAAGAACATTTGGTACCTCATGGTTTATGCATTTTAAAGATGCCTAATTGCTATCCAGATCTCCTTAAAGAATGACAGCAGTTAAATCTAAAGGTGAGCTCTGATTATATGACTTTTATGAATACTTTCTTTAAAAAATTTAATTAAATCTGTCTAAGGAAATTGAAGTGATATATGGTCATATCATGAATAATGCTACCTATAATTTTGCTGTCATTAAATTTAGTGAGAGACTGGATAACCTCCAGGTATTTGAACAATTAATCTTTAAATAAAAGCACAAACTAGCTCACAATCGAGGAGATTTTTTTGAAAAGGAATATTTTTAGTTGGCCCTTTAAGGAGGAGAAGATATTGATTGGTCAACATAATGAAGTGTGCACTGGTAATGAATTGTCACAAACTGCCTCTGCGACATTACCAAAACAGCTAATATAGATATAATGGAAAACATTGATTTTTCCTAGTGTTATTTATTTATTGGCATGTGTTTACCAGGAAAGTCCACTGGACCCATTTTCAGTGGAGGCCTGGAAGGAAAAGCTTCAATGTAACAATAACAATGTAACATTAAGCCTTACATAATGTTTCAGAACAAGATACAAATAAATTACAGAAGATAAAGAAAATTGCATAAAGAAATTATCAAAATTTACAGAAAGCTATTTAAACTGAATAAAACAATTATACTGTCAGCAAAGATAAAACATTCATAGTACAGAGAATAGAAACATGTCAAGATAAAACTAGGCAAAATGAAGCTGTTCTAATTTGAAACAGTTATAAGCGTCAAGGAATTCCAGAGAATTCAGGTGTTACACAGAATAAACAATAGGACAAAGTATAAAGACAATAAGAGGAGTACTTATAAATATAAGTGAGAGAGTAATTGGAGAGAAAAGTGGGAAAAATCAATAAGAGGGAGGAAAATATATGTAGGATGGACAGTAGAAAGTAGAGAATGAAAACAGATAGTAGAAAGAACATGGAAGAAGGGAGAGAAGAGGGTGAAAGGCAGTTAGGGAGTTTGGAGAGAGCAGGAGGAAGAACTAAGTAGATAAAAGTTTGCAAGAGAGTAAGAACAGATTAAGGTTTCGCTGGCAGAATTTGGTTATGGTGGAGGAAGCAACTGAACAAGTACATATCCAATAAGAGAAGAGAAGATTGTACAGTGCACTTTTGAAGTTGGAAGGGCTTTGTTCTATGCAGATAAATGTAGGTAGGTTATTCCATATCCTGGAAATATTTCAGGCGTATAATAACTCACCTGCAGGTAATTTGGGTTAATAAACTTGAAGGAGATGTTGATACTCAGACTGCAGAGACCTAATGGGGTTATAGGGGGTAAATAGGGAGCTATGGGTCGGGCAGTCTTGTGGTTTATAAATGCATTTATGTGTGGTTGTGAACTGAAGGAATAGTAGGTAGTGGGGAAATTCAAGCCACTGTAATTTTTTAGGGCAATACAGTAATGAGTAGAATTGCAACTATTTGTCGCAAATTTGGCAATCTTGTTATAGCAAGTTTCTAGTTTTGTTCTCAAGGAGGACTGCAGTTAGTAAAGGTGCACTGTAATTTGGATAGGGTAATAAGTAAGATAGTGCTAATACTTGTTTAGTTGGTGAAGAGTGAAACTTATTGTGTCTGTAGAGTAATCCAAGTTTTTATGAGTTTTACTTATTTTGGATGTGCAGATTGAATTTAAGGTTTTCATTAATTATAACCCCTAACAATTTGCTATGTATTACTCACTCAATTTTGGTGGAGTTAAGAGAGAAAATATTGAAGTTAGCTTTATTGATAGGGGTATTTCTCTTGGGAGTAAAAATCATTAGTTTAGTTTGTTTGGCATTTACAGAGAGATGATTTTTTTGTGAAGACAAGTTTCCATGGTGGAAAATGTTAGCTTGGGTAGTTTGCTGTAATATATTTATGTTAGGAGCATAGCAGACTATAGTGGAGTCATCTGCATGTTGGACTAAGGAGGCATGTAGGATAGCTAGGTGAAACTTGTTAATAAAAAATGTTAAACAGAAGAGGGCCTAAAATAGATCATTGGAGTACACCTGTATGATTGCAAAGATAAGGGGAAATAGAATTTTGCCATTTAACAGCATGATCTCTGTTGGAGAGATAGCTTTTGAACCAGTTAAGTGTTTGGAGGGATAATTCTATACTAGAGAGATGGGAGAGGAAGATAGAGTGAGAAATGATGTTGAATGCTTTAGATAGGTCCAAGGAAAGGGCTGATATAATATTTCCTGAGTCTCGAGCTTTGTTAACTATATCTAAAAAGGAAATTAGTGCAGTGGATGTGCTGTGGCCTGGGCAGAAACCATGCAGTGTTGGGGAGATGATTTTGTTGTTTGGAAGGTAATATATGAGTTGTTTTTGCAAAAATTTTTCTAGGATTTTAGAGATGGGGGAAAGTATAGCAATGGGTAGGAAGTTGGAGATATCGGTTGATGAGCCACCTTTATGGAGTAGTAGGATGATTGATTTTTCCAAAGGCAGGGGCCATAGGATTCTTGGATAGATCTGTTAATAAGTAAGCTAATGGGACAGGCCACTGTATTAGCAGCGATTTTGAGGAATTTGGCAGGAATCCTATTGGATGAATTTGTGCAGGGTTTTAAATTCTGAAGGAGTTTTTTGATGTAGGACGTAGGGATGGGAGAGAGAGATTAAATTCTGGCTGGGAAGATTGTTGTGTGCAGTTAGGAGGGGGTTGCTGGAGCATTGAGAGTTGTGTTTTGAGAAGATTGAGTTAATGGGAGGAGTCTGAGTTAAACTGAGTTGTAAGGAAACAGGGGAGGAGTGTGTAGGAGTAGAGTCACTTGGCTGAGGTAAAGAAAAAGTAGCAGTAATATTAGCAATAGTATCAATAAAGTAGGAGTTAAAGATGCTGGCTATTTGTTCAGGAGGCAATTCAGGATGTGGGCAGGGACTGGGTTGGTGCTGGGGTTCAGGAGATTATCGATGGAGGACCAGAACAATTTGGGATTATTTTTTCTATTTGTTTGCGAATTCCAGAAGTGCTGCTGTTTGTCTTTAGAGATGCTTTTTTTAGCTTGGTTTCAGAGCTGTTTGCAATGAATGAGGTTGGAAGGATTTTTGGATTTAACACAGGTTTTTCATGCTTTGTCCCTATTACTCATGATTTGTTCAGTGGCTTTTGTTAACCAAATGGCATGGTTAATTTTGAATCTTTTGGTTCTGGTAGGAGCTAGGATATCCAAAAATTTTAGAAAGGAGTTATTGAAGTACAGCAGAGCATTATCCAGTGGAGGAATTTTAAGACTATTCCACTTAAAGCTATTTAGAATGGGGGGGGGGTTAAACTTTGATAGGATTTGGACAGGTTTGATATTATGGAGTTTTGGGAAGGATGAACAGGTTCATATAGCATGGGCAGGGAGGTGGTCACTAATGGAGATGGACATGATGCCAGATGTTATGTACTTGGAGGGGTCTGAGACAAGAATCCAGTCTAGGATGGAGCCTTGATTGGTTTTGTTGTTGTACCTAGTAATGCTAGAGATTAGTTTGGTAAAGTGAACTAGATTTATGCTAGTGGATTATTGTTTGGAAGAGGTGTAGGCCCAATCAATATTCATATCACCAAGGATAATTGTTTCATTTTTTTATGGTATGGGAAATTCAGGAAAGGATGTATTCTAATACTGGCATTTTATTCCCAGGGGGAATGCATAGGACAATAATACAAAGTTTTTTAGAGCAGTTGATATTCAGAAGAGAAATCAGAATCTCAGCATTTTGGAATTGAGGAATAGGGTCTGTAAATTGTGAGATGTTGAGGGTATTCGGGTAGATGCTGGAAATATCACTTCCTTTTTTATAATGTCTATCTGCCCTAAGTACACTACAGTTATTTGGGAGAAACTCAGAGGCCTATATGGTGGGTTTCAACCAGTTCTCTGTAGCAGCTAGGATACTGGTATTGTTTTGTGATAGCCAGGCATGCAGCTTGGAGGATTTATTACAGATACTTTGGAAATTCAGTGTACTTATGTGAAGAGTCTTTGGAGTTTTAGTGGAGTTAGGTATTAAAGAGAAGAGAGTGGGAGAGGGCCCAGGATTTGGCTGAATGTTTCTGTAGCAGATGAGTGCAGAAAGAGTATGGTACATATGGTATATGATATGTGAGAGCTTGGAGATTATAAAGAGAGGATAGTGGTATTGGGTGTACGGTATGTAATGTAAGACATGACTAGTGGAGAAAATTAGAATTTTGGCACAGAGAAGATGAGTTGTATAATATAGACTAGGGCTAATGATGGAATAGGAATACTGAGAAGAACATGTGTGTTGTGATAAAGAGTTAATATTGGTAGGTAATGCATTTGGATTTAGTGAGGTTGCTTGTGTTAGAAACATGAGAAATAAGGAGAAGAGGAATAAAATTATTGTTTATAGAAAGAAGGGAGACATAAAAATGTAATGTAAGACAAAGGAATGAGGAAAGTTAGGCAGAGAGGAAGTGTGGGGAAGGAAATGGGGAGGGATGATTGGATGAGGAGCAAGGGTGTATGTCTAGTAGAGCATTAATGTAATAAAAGTGAGGGTGAGTGAGAATGGGGGTAGGGTAGGAGAGTGGAGTGGTGTATTGAGGGCAAATTGAGTGGGTTGCACTGAGGTAGCAGCAGGCAGCAACAGCACAAAAAAATCAACTAGCAAAGTGCTACTCAGGCCAGTGTGGAGCTGAAACAGTGGGGTGGTCTGTGCACTATTGGGTGGGTTAGTTTAGCCAGGTTCAAATAAGATTGTGAGAATAACCAAACTATTTAATGTCAGAGGCTACAAGGTAACAACAGAGTAGTGATTACTATGGAAAGGAGTGTGGGGTACTTAAATAAGCATGACCGAGTGGTGTGCACACCATTAAACAAAATTAGAATTAGGGAGAACCAGAACTATAACTTGCCTATTGCTCCCACAGCTATTAATGTTAGTTGCAGGGTTCACTAGTGGAGATGTAAAGCTGCTCACTGGCTTGTATAGAGGGAGATGATCCTGGTATGCGGCCGTGGTTAAGAAAACCTTCTTGGGTAGAATTAGTACTGAGGCTGAAAAGACAGAAAAGAAAGCAAATGTAAGGAATAATACAGGCTGACAATGAGCGCAAGGATGTGGGAGATTAAAATTAAAGAAAGAGAGAGAGAGATAGAGAGAGAGAAAGGATATAACACAAAATTAAGAGAGACAGAAAGAAATTTAAGGAAGATGTAACAAAATAATACAGGTCAAATGTTAGGAGAAGGAGTAAGTAAGAGTAAGCCAGGATACAGCAATGCGGCATGTTCCAACTGAAAAGTGTTGACAATCAGAGACAATCAATCACAGACAATCAATACTTTTCCAGTACCAGTTTTAAATTCTCATTTTCAACAGGTATCACAACACAGAAAGAAAAACTTTGAGGAAAACAATGATGTACAGCAAGGAACAGAGTTTGAGCAACAGTTAACACCAGTATATAATATTTCTGTTTTTGAGCTGAACTGTTTTGAAACTGAATTGTTGGATAAATGTTTATCCTTTATCCCACTACAGAAAGTAGACATCATAGAGATTTTGACAGAGCTTAGGCTATTTGTACAAAATGAACTGGCATCCCACCTAAGCACCATGTTCAATCATAGCCTCACCTCAGGCTTTGTGCCCACTGAATGGCACACAGTGATGGTTATCCCAATACACAAAGGGGGAGCACCATCGACCCTGGGAACTATGCCTCATTAGCCTAACAAGCCTGGTCTGCAAGGGCATGGAACATATCATGGAACTTATAAACAAAGACATTGCTAATCTCCAAACTCTGGACCCCACCCAGTTCAGGTTTGTAAATGCCAAATTATGCCTCCTAAACCTAATAGACTTCTTTGAAGCAGTCACCAAAGCCATAGATGAGGGTAAGGTGGTTCACACAGCTTATCTAGATCTTGCCAAGGCTTTTGACACCATCCCTCACTCTGGAATTAAAGATAAACTCTCTAAGCTAGGTATAAATCCCTATGTCACAAGATGGGTTGCCAACTGACCTACTGACAGAACCCACATTGTGAAAGTAGCAGACTCCAAATCCAACTTCAGACTAGTGACAAGTGGAGTACCACAGGTTTCAGTGCTGGGTCCTCTCCTGTTTGGTATCTACTTTTCTGAAGTACAGGCTAACCCAGAAGGTCTTTGGCTAATGAAGTTCACAGATGACTGCAAACGAGGAGCCATAATTGAAACTCCTAATGATGTGGACATCCTACAAAAGGGCCTCACTGAGACAGATGCCTGGTGTCAAAGCCATGGCCTCAAGCTCAATGCCAAAAAGTGCATTGTCATCCCCTTTGTTAAAAACTCTGTGCCCATGAGCTACCACATAGGTGGTAGTCTACTTAACACCAAAAGTATGATAAGAGACCTTGGGACAGGTGAGCAGTAGTCTCTCCTTTGATAATCACATCATCACAGTAGTCAGGAAATCCTTCTATGTGGCACACCTCATCACAAAAGGTTTCTCATCCAGGAAAAAAGAGGTCATTGTTCCCCTCTACACATCACTCATTAGACACACTATAGAGTAGAATGCCCCTTTTGGTATGTACCTCACAAGACATCTACAACAACTGGAAAGGCTGCTGAAATACATCACAAAGAGGATTACCGGCCTCAAACAGATGTCCTACACACACTATCTCAAAAAACTCCAGCTTTACTCTGTCGCATATTGCCTACTCAGAGGCTATCTCTGCCTAACATACAAAGCTATGTCAAACCCAGAGCTGTTGAACATGCTCCACTTAATGAAATCCAAATCCCTCCAAGCTTCATGCTCTAAGGACCTAAACCTTGTCACAACAATAAACAGAACATGCTGGAGGGATAGATTCCTGTCCCAGAGACTTCCCATACTCTGGAACAAACTACCTATCTATATAAAACAAAGCTCCTCATTAGCACTCTTCAGGAAAAATCTTGATGATGGGATGGGAAATAGGAAATTCACCCCAGGGATCACATCTGTGGCTCTGCTCAACAGGAGCACAGGAAAATTATTTTTTTGGGTGGCGAAAGCCAGGGTACCTTTTTGGCTAGGCTTATGTAGGCCCTAGGACCAGTAGCCTAGTACCTACCTATGAACCTATGAACCTTAATGTTAGTTTAAAGTTGCTTTTTCTTAAATGTAATTCAGAGTGTGTTACTAATGTTACAATAAAGAAATCTAGCATTTTTATACCTATTTACCCACCACTTGTAATTGCATTTTTGAATAAATGTGAACAAGACACTTATTCCTTTCTTCAGTATGATAATATGGCTAACTTTTATAAACTAACTAAGGAACAATTTCTTGCTCTATGCCTATTAAAACTGAACACAAACATAGCAATACATCCAGCTGATAAGAGAGGCACTATTGTCATTATGGACAGTAACCATTGCAATAATAGTATGAATATGTTAAATGAAGAATACACATATGGTACTTTACCTTATGGGGAAGTAGAAAGGATTATTTCCAGGGTTAAAATAACTATATATGACCTGTATTTACATTCATTGACTTCTCCTAATTTATTTAATTATTTCTCAGTGGAAGAACCACTGTTACCAAATATGTATGGCTTACCCAAGATACATAATGATTTATTCAGTCCACCAATGTGACCTATAGTATCAGGTTGTGGTTGGCTAACAGAACCTATATCAATTTATTTAGAGAAAATTTTAAAGGTATATTTGGAAGAAGTATATTATATCATTATATCATTAATGACACAGGGGAGTTTGTGAGGAAACTTAACCACTGGTAAAATCCAACATGTATCATTCTCTTAAATCTGTTGCAGTGGATGTTAAATGTCTTGTTACCTCGATTCCAAACGAGGAAAGGGTTAATTCTAACAGAACTATTCCAAACTACAATACATCTCTTTCTGCTAATTCAATGAATGCAATATGTATGTTACTAGAATTAGTATTAGAAAATATTTTTTGTTATAACAAAAAATATATTTACAAAAAAGGGAGTGGCTATGGGTAGCTCTGTGGCAAATTCATACATCAATTTAGTTATGCTAGATTCGAAATAGAAGTATGCATTTAATGAGAATGGATTTTCTAACCATATTTTATTCTATACTAAATTTTTGGATGATATTTTTATGCTATGGGATTCATACGAGAATACCCTTCAACACTTTATCATACCTTAATAATAGTACAACCTTTCTGAAATTGGAAGCCAATATTTCTGGTAATTCTATTGATTCTTTGGACATAACTGTCTATAAAGATAAAAATGGATGTTTAGCTATGAAACTATGCAAGCAAAATGTAAAAAGAAAGTATTTACAGGGTAGTAGTATGCATCCTAGGTACATATATAGTTATATAACTAAAGGTCAATTCTGTAGATTCTCAAGACTTAAATCAGACAATGTCATATTTCATACAGTGCAGATGTCATGTCTATTGATTTTCTGAATAGAAACTATACGCAAATAGAAATTGATAAGGTACTGGAAGATATTAAGGACCAGTGTGAAGGTACTTTGTGCCCTTATTTTACCTCTGAGGATAAATGACACTTTTTGAATGAAACAATAAATGATAAAACGAATAGAGAAAATTAAGTACATTTACCTTTTACAATGACTTTTAGTAGTAAATGTTTTAGTATTGATATTATTAGATTAAGTTAGCCTATTTTAACAACTTCAACTGACATTCTGAAGATTGAAGGTATGCACCTAGGATAGTTTTTAAAAATACATTGAATTCTAGGATAGTTTTTAAAAATAAATTGCATTTAAAGAGACAGCTATGTTATGGGAGTCTGAATATAGGAAATGATGATATTATGAGAGATGTACATTTTAATGTATGCAAGGGAATAACCCATGTTTAAAATGCAATTATTATTGTTATATAGAAGGAGTATTATCATTTATGTATTTATTTTACATTTGTTGACCGGGCTAGTCCAACTGGATACATGTCCATTTTCAGTAGAGGCCCGAGGAGAAAAGCTCCAGAAAAAAAAGTACAAAAAATTTAAAAGTAATATGTCTACAAAAGGCATCAACATACAATATTACAACATTTAGTTAAAGTTTACATAAAAAAAATTATAAAATTGAACTAAATAGTCACATATGGAAAATAGTACTCAAGACTCATAAGCATTAGTATTTAAGTAAAAAAGATAGGTTAGTTTATAGAGTGTAGAATATAGAGGTTTATAGGTAGGAATATAGTGGTTATAGAGTGTAACAGTCAGTAAAGGATAACAGTTAGTCAGGGTTGGTACAAGAGCATAACCAGTGGTTGGTGAGAAAAAAATTTAGATTAGTTTTAAATTGTGGAGAGAGGTCTGAGAAGTAAGATCATGTGGTAGTTGATTCCATACTTTGCCAACAGAGTTAGAGAACAAGGAGTCACCTGCTAGGTTTTTTGATAAGGTAGTATGAATTCACATTTTGTTTGAGGAGCGTAGATTCTTCAGGCTATTATATGGTATGAAGTGGGCAGAAAGAATTGGAGTGTTGCTGGGCTGGTATAGGGCTTTATGGGCTATTGTAAGTTGGTTAAATTGTAGTTGGTTAAAGAGTTCAAGCCAGCGCAGTTGTTTTAGATTCAGACAGTGATGAGTCCTGAAAAGTGCATTTGTAGCAAATCTAGCAATATTGTTATATGATATAGCTAGTTTGTTGAGATTATTTTTTAGAAAGGTTAGTATATATGAGGGAAGCATAGAATAGGGTAGAGATTAAGTGGGTTCTAGCTATTGCGGTCCTGGCTTCTGGTGTAAGGAAAGGTTTGATTCTATAAAGGGATCCTAGCTTTCTGTTAATTGATTTTATTGCAGTATTTATGTGGGTGTCATAGTTTAGGTGATTATCAATTGTAATTCCTAGGAGTTTGGTGGTGGGTCAGGAAAAATAATGGTGCCATTATTGGATGTAAGAGTGAAGTGTAGAGGGGTAGACATATGGGTAGGTGTAAAGAGCAAAAGTTTGCTTTTTTTCAGGTTAAGGAGAAGACAACAGTTAGAGAACCATTGTTCTACAGTGCTGAAAGCTTTTTGTGTAAGAGAATGAAGTTTGGTTTGGGATGTGGCTGAACAAATTACAGTAGAGTCATCTGCATATTGAATGCAGGTGCAGAGTGGAGTGGATAGATGAAGGTCATTTATAAAAATGGAAATCAGTAGAGGGCCTAATATGGAACCCTGAGGGACACCTAGAGAGATGGGGAGGAGATTCGAAAGATGATTTTGCCAGAGAACTGCCTGTTGTCTGTTTTCAAGGTAGGATATAAAGTAGTTCATAGCTAGGCTGTCAAGTGAGAGGGACTTCAATAGGTGTAGGAGGAGTTGGTGGTTAACCATGTCGAAGGCTTTCGCTAGGTCAACAAAGAAAGCAGAAGAAAGCATATTATTGTTGCGATTTTTATTGATACAGTTAGTGAAGGATAGCAAGGCTGTGGTGATATGGGCGGAAACCATGTTGACAGTTAGCTAGTAGATTGTGATGGAGAAAGTGGTTAAGTAATTGTTTGTGGATACATTTCTCCATTATTTTAGCAAGTGGAGAGAGTAGAGCTATGGGGCAAAAGTTGGAGAAATCATTGGAGTTTCCACCTTTGTGAAGAGGAATTATGTAAGAAATTTTCCAGATAGATGGGATAGTGCTTTCTTTTATGGTTCTATTGATCAATATGGAGATGGGATAAGCAATAGCCTTAACTCCTTTTTGCAGGAATTCTGCTGGGAGTTTATCAGCTGAGGGGGTAGTAGGTTTTAGTTTTTGGATTAGGGAACAGATATAGGATGTGGGTATTGGTTCTAGGTGAAATAATGGGGGAGGAATGGAAGTAGGAATAGGCAGATTAGAAGTGTCAGGGGATAGATGGTTTGCAAGATTCAGTATAGAAGTAGTAAAGAAAGAGTTGAAGGCATTTGCTGTTTGTGTTGGGCAGTCAGGGTTGGAGCCTAGAGGATTAGGTGTGGCAGTTTTGCCTGGGTATAGAAGTTTGTTAATACTAGTCCAAAATTTTTGTGTTCTTTGAGGGATGATTGTTGTAGTTGGAGATAGAAGTTCCTTTTATCTAATAGGATGGCTTTTTTTGTCATATTTCTTTGTTGTCTAAAGGTTTGGTGATCAATAGTATTCTTTGTGGTACGCCATTTAGCCCAAGATTTATTTCTGCAAAGGATTAGTTTCCTAGTTTGATTAGAGAGCCATTGGGCTGGTTTAGTTTTTTTTTTAATACAGCGTGTTGGGGCATGATGGTCCAGGATTGCTAAGAAAGTGGTATTGAAGTTTTCCACTGCCTCGTTTATAGGGAGAGATTTAAGAGGTGACCAGTTACATTGTTTAAGTTCAGTTTGGAACAGTTTGGGGTCAAAATGTTTTTTGGTATGGACTGTTCTGACAGAAATAGGGATAGTTTGGCTTATTTTATGTCTGGTAATATGTATTAGTGAATGGTCACTTAGGTCGTCTGGAAGGGTTCCTGTTGTATATGTTTTTCGTGGGCTATTTGTAAGTATCCAATCCAAGGTGCTTTCTTTATTATTAAGTTTATTTATTCTGGTGGGAGAGTTTATAGCTTGTGAGAAGCCATACAGGTTGATCAGGGAGGTGGGGTTAGTACAGCTGCATAAATTCCAGTCTATGTTAAAGTCACCTAGGACTATAGTTTCTTGAGGGAGGTTCGAAGAAAGCCAGTTTAGAAGGTATTCTAGTATACTGTGTTTTTTTTCCTGGGGGAAGATAGGAGCAGATGATGTTTATTGATTTGTGTGAGTTAAGCTGTAGTTTAGAGATAATTATTGCTGCACTATTATCTGAGGGTAGGTTAATATTTACACTGCTAATTTGTAGTCCTGCTTTAGAGAATTGCTACCCCTCCACCTTTTTTGCTTGTGCGGTCGCGACGAAGGATGCCATAACCTGGGGGGATAAGTTAATTGTCTTTTATTGTGGGTTTAAGCCATGTTTCTGATAAACAGAGGATGTCAAACTGATGTACATCTAGAAGGGCATGAACCTGGGGAATTTTGTTGCAAATACTGCGTATGTTTAGATGGGCTATAGAAAGTGAATTGGAGGGTTTGGTTGAGGGTAAAAGGATTGTTTTATGTTGGTCGCAGTTTGTGGTGGGTAGGGACGGATTTGGACCAGGGTTAGGATGAATGTCTCCATCTATTAAGGAGTGGAGTAATATAAAGTTGTTAAATTGGAGATGTTTACAATGGTAGTCAAATAATTTTTTATTGCTTAGGATGGTATATTTAATGTGTAATAATCGGTGATATTTAGCTATAAAGTAGCTGGGTTTGTAAATGACATTAAAGAAGCTTGTAGATACAGCTGGTGAAGGTGATAGAGTTTGTTTGGAAGGGAGGGTAAGGGTAGAGAGGAGGGGTTGTTCATAGGAGGTTAAGAGGTAAGTAGTAGTTAGGATAGGTAGGAGAGATAGTACTACTAATAATTGGCATTGGTAAGACATAGTAGAAGAGAGTGTAGTAGGCGTTAGAAAGGTAGGAATTAAGAGTTGAGTTAGGAATTATAGGAAGTTAAGGATGTGTGGCAGTGGGTAGAATATATTTTCTGAGGGGAGTAGAGATAAAGTGAAAGAGCTAATGTTATAAGAGCTGTAGGCTGGGTGTGGCGGGATGAGGAGTATATGACTGGATTATGATATGCATCCTGTAACTAAACGTAAGTTTGTTTTTTCTCACTGTGCTGATTGTGAAAGTATGAATCTGGTATATATTGCCAAATGTTCTGGATGTACTTTCTTTTATATAGGAAAAACCAACAGAAGGCTATGTGATAGAATAGCCCACCATATATATGATATTAAGAAAATGAACCCCACAAATGCTTTAGTGATACAGATTATGTTAATGGGTACATTGCATAGTTTTAAATTTTCAGTTATACAACAAATTAATAATGGGGTTAGAAAAGGTAGTATAATCAATAAAACTGAAGTATGTGAATACAAATGGATCAGTAGGTTAAATGCATTAGTATATTCAGGTTTCAATGAGCATTTATCTTTAAAACCTAGGGCAGGATTCACGAAGGCTTGCACGGAGTGTAAGAGACGTGTAACACTCCATGCAAGCCTCACGATCCAGGAACAGCCCTAAACTCTGTGTAAGAGACCAGCTAAAACATCTCTTACACGGACTGGGCGTGGACATGCTAAATACCTCACTTGCAGCTGAAAGGTATGCAAATGAGGTATATTAGCGATCCACGAAGCAGAAACCAGCCCGTGTAAGAGATGTTTTAGCTGCAGAAATGTACTCAGTTGACAACTGAGTACGTTTCTGCAAAATTCACAATGGAGCCATGTCAGCTCCAAATAAAGGGTGCATATGTGTCAGGCAGCATGCCAATGGCCAAATATGTGGCCATTGGCAAGGTAACCCGATGCAAAAATAATAAAAATATAATTTTTTTTTTCGGCGATCGCCGATGTTTAAACCCAGCGCAGCCCCACGCAAACAGGCTGCACTGTATAAAACACAAAAATGAAGGTTATAAACCCACAAATGTGGGTTTTATGCAATACATGGAATGACAATGCAGGGACCAGCAGACCAAAAACAACATGGCCACCGTGTAGTGGTTGCTAAGGGGGGAAGCTGAGTGTAAGACATGTAACTAAGCATTAGTAGGCAATCTCATGTAAATGAGGGTTAGGATACTGAATCTCACAGTCACATAGCAAATGAGCACAGTCTGAGTAGTGTAAGAGATACATAAGGGGGAGGAATAGAGTAGGAGATAGGTGACATCACAGGGGGGAATGGTAGAAAGAAATGCAGTTCATTGGAGGTCAGTGTAACATGACAGATGACAGACACAGATCAGGGAAAGAGGAGTGCCACAAGATAAGTCTGGGAAAGTCAAGAAATGGAAGGTGTACACTGTTACTTACACTAAAGTTTCTTGCTGGGTATGCATGCGCACGTGTGCGCGCCATGAAGCGCGAGTAGGGAAGTGTGCACGCGTGTAAGGCAGACTGAGCATGTGGGAGCGTGTTGGCAGATGTTTAACACTGTTTGCGCTGGTGTGCGCGCGTGTAGGGCAGACTGAGCATGTGGGAGCCTGTTGGCAGACTTGTAACACTGTTTACGCTGGTGTGCACGCGTTTTAACCCGAATAAGTAGATTCTGAACAGTGTAAGCATGTGTGCACGCGTTTAAGCCACTGTGAGCGCGTTTCTGCTGGTATGCACGCTGTTCCCCCCTGAGGAAACAGAAAGGAAAAAGGAAGCAACAGAATTAGTAGGAAGCTAGCAGGGAATACTGCTGGAGCTAGCAGGTGAAAACAATTAGAAGCAGGCAATTACACAGGCAGAATAGTAGCCCAGCCCAGCACTTAAAACTCTGCAAACAGCAGTGCAGGATGTTTCTCTCAAGAGACACTGCAAGACAGGAGTAAGCTAATAGAAGTGAAAACTGAAAAAGCTTCACTCAGAGCAGAAATGTTAGGGGCTGCCATAGCTGTCATAATGAGACATAGGCGACTTGCTGAGGGTGGTGACAATGCAGATGGTGCCAGACAACCCACAGTGAGGAGAAGGAGAAGAGTGTACAGGCCCAGGGTCACCTACCACGGGTTACATGAGCTGGAGATAGTAGAGCTAAAGAGTGGACAGAGAGCTCCTGCAGCAAATAGTTGAGCTGTGCAGGCCACGCCTCACACACAGAACCAACAGAGGGGAACCCATCCCAGTGGAAACCAAGGTATGTGTTGGCCTAAGAATACTAGCAACAGGTACCTTCCAGAGACCAACTGGTGATATGATGGGGATATCACAGGCATCAGCCTCCAGGGTACTGCACCAGTTCCTGGATGCCATGTCAGCACATGTCAGTGATCATGTATATTTTCCCAATGCCCGTGAGGTATTGGCCAGCAATATGCGTCTCTTCCAACAAATAGCGGAATACCCTGAGGTAGTGGGTGCAATAGACTGCACGCACATATGCATCAAAGCACCAGCCGGTGAGTGGGGTAGGGCCTACATTAACCTCAAGGGTCTCCCCTCCATCAACTGCCAGGTCATGTGTGATGCCCAGGGCATAATAATGAATGTGTGTGCTGGCTGCCCTGGGAGTAACCATGATTCCCACATCTGGCATTTGACGCAGCTGTACCAGACATTTGCCAATGGGGACATCCCACACGGACACCTAGTGGGGGATGCAGGTTATGCACTGGAGCCGTGGCTGATGACACCCATTAGAAATGCACACACACCTGAACAGGAACGCCATAATGAGGCACATGCACAAACATGTAATGTAATAGAGCGTGTGTTTGGGCTGCTCAAGTCACGGTTCCGGTGTCTGGACACATCTGGTGGAGCCTTGCAGTACACACCAACTACATGTACCCAAATTGTCATGGTATGTGCTATGCTACATAATATGATCTTGCGAAAACAGCTGCAGCAGGACCAGCATAGGGCTGGGCCAAACAGCCCCCCACCATTGCCAAGGCCATCACAGGCAGAGCGTGACTCAGAGGAGGAACAACCTGAGCCTGCCCCAGTAGGCAGAAGGAGGCGTGCCCAGTATGCCCTGGCCTTGGCAAAGAGGCAACGCATAGCACATACACTGGCTCAGTAGGAACCCTGGGAATGATACCCCCTCTGACTCACTCAAATAATAACAGGGATGCCTAAAATGACATGACCTGCTCACAAACATGTACAGGGAGTGTAATATGCGCATCCGACAGAGGCAGCCCTGCAGCACCACCTGAGGCATGAATGCCATGTGTTAAGTAATGTAACACCATGTACTATATGCACACCTGAGGACCCTGACTAACATCCACCCTCACCAAGCATGAAGCCACAAAATGACGATGGGATGATAAATAGCAATAACTGGCTGAAGTAATGCAGTTAGTCAAAGGGGAGCCAATGTGTTCCAGCCTGGGAAGACATGCGGAGCATGACATGATGCACCACCTGCTAGGGGTGGTGTGCACCTATCAGTCCAGGCCCCATGGATACTGACAAAGGCTGGCAGTACCCACAGCATGCCCTGAATAGGTAAGTCTCAAAACACAAACCCACCTTCATAGGTACCACAAGGGATAGGAACTTAGATGTAATGCTACCCAATGCCAGAAGTCTAAACAGCAAGATGTGTGCAGTGTAAACGCACACAGTATGGAGAATGTAGATATCAGTCCTGTAATAGAAAACTGGGTCAAGGCTCACATCAGCACCCTAACACTACCAGGTCACACCTCATACTGTGCTGTACAGCTGCAAAACATGGAACAAGCTACAAAAGGAGGGTGACTAGCAATAAATGTCAAGGATAACCACACACCCATGTTGGTACCACAACAAGAAGCAGCATGGAATAGCCATGGTCAAATACCAATGGCTAAAACTGCCTCCCAGTATATAGCCTGCTGCAGACTACTGTCCTAATACCAGGAACTGCACCTGGCCTATGTTGGAATACATGAATATATCAAGCCCCCCAAACCACATTATAATGCTTGACTGAAAATACCCAGACATACACCGGGAGCATTATACTAGCACCAACACAGTCGGAGAAAAGTTCCCAGAATCCATAAACCAAAATGCCCAGGAACAACGTACCACTCCCACAAGAGGGGTAAGCATACTGGATGTGATAATCAGCAACATGTGTACTGGATGGCAAGATGAGAAGTGTATCCCTCACTGGTAAGACCAGACCATAGAGTAATCACACTGGATATACACATCCCGACCCCAGTCCCTGGCCAGAATACTACAGTGAAAAACATGTGTAAAGCATAGGTTGCACCCCCTCCAACCTGATGTGGAATCCACGAAAGGCCCTGTGCAAGTGCAGAATATGGGACACACCGCAGAACATGTTATATAGGCATTCCATGAACACAGCCAGGAATGCTTGGAGTATGCAATCACAAATAACAACAAGACACAATGCCATACACGCAGGCATCTGGCATGCTGGACTCCAGCCATTACCAAACCATGCAAGAGAATGATGAAGCTACCACATGATAGAGCAAACATAAAAAGGGAAGTAATCACTGATCAGTAGTATGGCAATAACATATGTCCACACATACAATCCACTAAGGCCAGCCACAACAAGTAGAATCTGTGAATCCAGAGGCAATGTGACACCTGTTCCAAGTACACAGACAACCACAACTCCCCCCAATAAATACAAATATATGTGATAGATGCAACCATGTATCCAAACTGAGGCTGAGCTCCCCCAACCCAGTACTGTCAAAACTAGTCAGGAGGAGAAGGTAACCACATACACCACAAACCCAGTCCCACATAGACCTACCACAACTGTAAACCAAACACATAAACACAGAAAAACATTCCCGGAGGCCCTAATTACAAACACACCACACCAACAGAAGCCTCCAAAGCAGATCCCAAGCAACCACAACCTCCAAACATAGCACATGCAACACATAGTACACAAAGCTGGTGTGCCAAACAGTCACAGGCCAGAAGGAGAAACAACATGCCTGATACAGTTGTAATAGGTGTCTGTAAAGGCAGACACACTGCTGTCCCACTCACCAGACTGAACAAGGGAAAGGGTACAGTAAACTGCCTGTTGGCTGCCACAATATGCCACATAACACAAGTACGCAGGTCACCCCAAAGCAAGCAGAAATATGATGCACTCAATGTCCATGCTGGTGTGAATGACCTGAGATGTACCTCCCTGGACTACATGAAAAGAGACATGGATGAGCTCTCTGAGTATGTACCCCAGGCCGGTATGACACTGGCCGTGTGCAGCATCCAACCCTCACCAAGAATGATGCCACAGTACAAACACAGAATGATCATCTTTAACAGGTGGCACAGTTACAGCTGTCAGTCCAAGAGGGTCTAATGTCTGTCTGTTTGAGATGTCATGCATGACAAGCCATGCTGCTGTTCCAGGGATGGCTTGCACCTGTTACCCCTGTGCGTCTGGATACTGGATAAGGCCTTTGCCACCTCCATAGAGCCGTATGTAGGCAAGGCCAAAAAGACTACCCACCACCCTAGAAAACATAAGTGGTAAGAAACATAAGGGTAATGCTGACCAATGCCAGATGTGTAAACTGCAATATGCATGCCCCTGAGGCACTTCTCAGTATGGAGAACATTGATGTCTGTTCAGTGGCAGAAGCCTGCTGCAAGCCTAGTGATAGCACACCAGCACTACCAGGTTATACCACATATCATGCGTTATGGCCCCAACACCCGGACCAAAACATCAAAGGAGGGGGAGTATCCATATGCAGCACAGACACCCATACGGCCAGGTAACTGACAATGCAAAAAGCAGCGGAGACCACCCATGTGCACCTAAGTGTAGTCAAAACTGCTGTACAGTGTGTAGCATGTGACAGACCACACTCTCACACACAAGAACTCCACCCAGACATCCTGAAGACACTGGACAGTATGACTGTCCCACCAAATACCAGACAAGGTACTCACAAATTACCACATAGGTGGTAAACCATTATGTATGCAAGGAGTAATCAGGGACCTAGGGACACAAGTCGACAGTAATCTGTCATGTGACACACACAATGCCAATGTGGCTAGGAAGATTGTCGATATTGGACACCGTATCATGAAAGGATTCACATCTACATCAACAGAGGTCACTGTGCCCCTGTACAGTTCCCTTATCACACCCATAATCTAGTACAATGACTCATATGGGATGTACCGTACGTGACACCTGCAGCGGTTCGGAAGACCTCAAAGGTACCCCACCAAGAGGATAAAGGGTGTCAAATATATGTCATATGCTGCCTGGCTGTAGACACCCCAGCTGAATGCAGTCACAGACTGCCTACACAGAGGCATTGTATGTCTGTTTTACAAGGCCATGTCCAACACAGGAGTAATGGACATGCTCCACCACAGGAAACCAAAGCCATTGGAGCTGTGACAGTGACAGATGTCAGCCTCAACACATAATGAAATAGGATGTGCTGGAGGGACAGATACATAACCCAGAGGCTCCCCACACCCAGAAACAGGATCCCAATCCATGTTAGGCAGAGCCCCTCACTGACACCCCTCAACAGGAATATTGCCAAGTGGATGGATGATCGTACATGTATACCGGGGGTCTTCACTGTGTCACGACCAGACAGATGCACAGTAAAGAAAATCATAAATGGCCATAATAGTCACATAGCAAGGGGCTGCGAAAGACACACACACTCTGGCTTGGCTTACTAATGCCCTAGGGTGGATAGCCTAGTATGAACCCATGAACCTATGAAGATACAAATTGTACAGGACACTAAGGATAATCAATTACTTAACTGATGGTAGGAACCATGTTGGGAATCCACAGATATGCTCCGAATCACACAGATATTACAAACAACATACCAAACACACACACATATTGCTAACATACAACCTGACAGGTGCAGTGCAAACCCCCCCCCCCCGAATGCAAAATATCTATCCGAGTAGACTGCTGGTCCCCTGACATTGCAGATGCTGAGGTAACAGCCATCATCTGCAAAGCAAAACACGCAACAGCAAAGGTATGTGATGGTGTCCTGGGCTGAGGCCAACATGGACTCCAAGAATAATGGAATGCCAAATCACACTACTGCCCAATGTCAGCCTTACCACAGGATATGTACCCAAAGAGCAGTGTACAACAACAGTGGTCCTTCACAACAAAGGTGTTGCCTGAATGGATACTGCAAACTACCACCCCAGGATCCTGACAAGCTTGGTCTGCACAGCTGTGGAAAGGATCAGTATGTACCGCAGACATAAAGCTATCGTGGACCTACTGATACTGGACCCTACACAGTGTGGCTGTCGTAACTGCAGATCCTGCCCCTAAACATGTTTGACCCATTTGAAGCAGTCATTAAGGTCATTGATGAGGGCAATGTGGTCCACACAGCGTAGCTGGACCGTGCATATGCTTCTAGACAATACCCTACGGGTTCAGTATGGATATGTTCACCAGCTTAAATATATACCCCTATGTCAGTAGAGGGGTTGCCAACCAGACCGAGGACAGAACTGACATGGTCAGACATGCTGCATCCATGTCAGACTACAAAGCAGATATGAGTGGCATCCCACAAGACTTGGTCCTGGGCCCCCCCCGTTCTGTATATATGTCCCATAGGTATAGGCCAACATGGAAGGACTGTGACTGAACATGTATGCAGAGGAGTACAAACAGCCCACCATATCCGACCCCCAGCTGACACAAGCAACCCACAAAAGGGCCACCTACAAACAGACAACTGGAGCCATAGCCATGTCAGCAAGCTAATTGCAGAACTGTGGATAGACAACCACCGTGGATATACAGTAAGTGCCCACAAATTACCACACAGGTGTTAACCCATTACGTACCTAACATGTAATGAGAGACCTGGGGACACAAGATGATAGATATCCTGCACTGGACAAACATGTGTCTGTAGTGTTTGCAGAAACATACCATATACCCACCCAATCATGAAGGTTGTCAGATGTAGATAAGGGGAGGTCACTGTGGCTCTGCAGTCATCCTTCATCAGCGTCACAATTGACTACAATAGCCCCTGTGGCATATACCTCAGCAGACACCTCCAACAACTGTAAAGTCCACAACAGTACCCCACCAGGAGTAGCAAAGAGCATAAACAGATGCCATGTGTTGCCTGAGTAAACAAACTGCAGCCCCACACACTGCCATACTGCCCAGCTACAGGCAAGCTGTGCCTGATGTATGAAGCCATGTCCAACCTGGAATCAATGAACATGCTGCACCTTGTACAATCTGAATGGCAGTGAGCTATGCACTTGAGAGACCTGAACCCCAGCACTGACATACATAGGACAAGCTGTACAGAATGATCCATAACACAGAAGGCACTCCCACTCTTGAGTAGACTCCCGGTACAGGTTAGCCAGAGAGTCACCTATCGACACCCCTCAAGAGGAATCCCGATGAGTGGATGGGAGATGGTAGGTTAATCCTGGGTATCACTGCTATGTCAGAGGTAGACGGAGGCACAGTATACCAACCATGACATATGTCATGGCAAACTCCAGTTACAATGTGTGTTGAAGGACAAAAACACCCTGTGACTAGCATCAGAAATGGCCTAGGGAACATTGCTAGTGTTTGCCAATGTCCACCTATGTTGTGGAATACACTACCAATGTTGGACGAGCCTGGTGTAGGTAGTCCATATCTGAACATAATGCAACATGGTCATATGTGCACAACTGGCCCCTACACAGTCTGTTGTGCACACTATGAAGATGTCAAGCAGTGATAGGACTAAAGCCCAGGATACTGTCCACCACAGTGAAAGTACTGAACCAGTACACTATACGGTACTACAGTGTTAGGTCATTATGACAGTATGTTGACAACTGTCTGCAAAGTATCCCATGCAATCCCTGCAGGCACAGTATAATCCCTGTTGTGGCAGACATGAAGCAGTTGGCCAGTTAGTACACAACATGACACCCAACACACAACCATAAACGTGAGATATTGTTGAAGTTCACACACACCCAAATATGTGGTGGACTTCAGAGTGCAACATATGGAAAGCTCACACTGGGCATGCTCGCACACTTTGATAAATGAGGCATATGTCAGACAACATGCCATGGAAAGACTGAACTGGGCATGCTCACACACTTAGGCCATATCTCCGTTTAGCAGTTGGCCACACATATCTGATATTTGTACGTGTCATTCCATGAACCAACCACAACACAGCAATCTGCCCAGTGCACACAGTAAATGACTACAGAGACATAAGTGATATAGTGGATTGCCGTCATATGCAAACATCTTCCACAGATACACAAGTTGGTCATAGGAACAGGGAATGCTATGGCAATAAAGACCTGCAAACAGTAGAACAGCACAACAAATATTGTGCATCTGACAATTGAACATATGGGTGTAGAGGTCAATACTAGGCTTGTTGCCCTAGGGAATGACAGCTCAGCCAGAGTGTGCTTGGCATCTGCATCCCCAGTACAGTAGGCTACTGTGCCACTGTAAAGTAGGTCACATAAGGCAACGTGTGAGGCTAGTGAGCTGTGCCTCTGTCAAGCAGGGGCACAGTGGAGATCCCAGGGTTTGAATGTGCTACGCCACAGCCATGTTGTTGGTGTGTGATGGAAGAGGGTTGCTGAGGATCCCTAACAGTAAGTGGCTGTCAATAACAGACTGAGGGGAGCCCTATCTGCATTATCTGGACAATTCCACTGTCAACACTGTGTTGTGATGATTACGTGGGAATGAAGTGTCGTGCCGGAACTGTTCACAGATGTCCTCCCTCTGTGGGCTACAGCTCTGCAATGTATTAGCTCACTCTGTCTGTTGGACGGCTCATATATGGCTGGAGTACACCTGACAGGTGTCTTGTTGTGGAGCAGTCATGGGTATATGTGGGATAGCATGATCAATGCAAACCGTACACATGCTCATAGAATGCAATTGTAAAGGATTATGCTGAGTGGCCAGTATAGTCCCCCAGCATGGGTCCTTTGAAGTCGGCCACCCCAGTCTTCACAAGTGTAGAGTCTGCTTGTGCTAAATACAGTTTGTGTGCAGTGACAACCTTGCCTGGGGGTGGGATGGGATATGGATGTCCAGGGAAAGGTGGGTATGGTCAGATATCAACAATGGTGGTCTACCTCTGGTGTGGAACAGTGAGTACCCATGTTGCAGATGGACAGGTGCAATATGTATTCCCCCATGTGGCTGTGGTGTGTGGTTCTGCCATAGCACATGGACCTACACATTGTAGTGGCTGTAGGGTAAAGTGGTAGAGGCCTGAGTAGTTCTCACACACAATATGCCTGTACCTGATGTTAACAACTGGAATGGTGTATGTGAACACCTGCATATCCTGGCACTGTTCCCAGGGAAGCTAAGTGTGTGTCCTGGATGTGGGTGTGGTGTTCTGGACTGGTTGTGTTGTGTGTTACAGGTCCTGTGGTCACGAAGCATGGTATAGAACATAACCTGCCAGTGCGATGTGCATATCTGACCCTGACGTAGGTGGCTGCAAATGCATGTATATGCTATCCCCCACCTGACAGGTAGTACTAGATGTACATAACTCTGTAGAAATAAAGATGTCAGCACCCTATAAATACTGCAGGTGCAGACCAGATGCCCAGTAATTCGGTAGCGCGCTCTGCTAATGCATCTCCCTCAAGTGTCATAATATAAGTAGGTAGGAGTTCGAACCATGCAATTGCTCAGTGTGTGTGCGTGTGTGTGTGTGTTTGCGTGCGTGTGGCACATGGCGTGCGTGTGTGTGTGTGTAAGATGTCCCTTTTGGCAACTGTGAAAGCACTCTACAGGATGCACATTCCCCTATCTCAGCACGGATGATGTCAGCACCCTATAAGTACAGCAGGAGAAGGGAAACCTCCCAGTAATTCGAATCGCGCGCTCTGCTAATGCATCTGTCATGAGCGTCATAACATAGTTAGGTAGGGGTTTGAATCCTGCAACTGCCCAGTGTGTGTGGAGGGGGGTTAGTGTGTGTGCAAGTCTGTGTGAGGGAGATGTCCCTTTTGGCACCTGTGAAAGCACTCTACAGGATGCACATTCCCCTATCTCAGCACGGATGATGTCAGCACCCTATAAGTACAGCAGGAGAAGGGAAACCTCCCAGTAATTTGAATAGCGCACTCTGCTAACACGTCTGTCACGAGTGTCATAACATAGTTAGGTAGGGGTTTGAATCATACAACTACCCAGTGTGTGTGGAGGGGGGTTAGTGTGTATGCAAGTCTGTGTGAGGGAAATGTCACTTTTGGCAACTGTGAAAGCACTCTACAGGATGCACATTCCCCTATCTCAGCATGGATGATGTCAGCACCCTATAAGTACAGCAGGAGAAGGGAAACCTCCCAGTAATTCAAATAGTGCGCTCTGCTCATGCGTCTGTCACGAATGTCATAACATAGTTAGGTAGGGGTTTGAATCCTGCAACTGCCCAGTGTGTGTGGAGGGGGTTTAGTGTGTGTGCAAGTCTGTGTGAGGGAGATGTCCCTTTTGGCAACTGTGAAAGCACTCTACAGGATGCACATTCCCCTATCTCAGCACGGATGATGTCAGCACCCTATATGTACAGCAGGAGAAGGGAAACCTCCCAGCAATTCGAATAGCGCACTCTGCTAATGCGTCTCTCTCAAGTGTCATAATATAATTAGGTAGGAGTTTGAAACCTGCAAGTGTGTGTGTTTGGATGAGGGGAGTTTGTGTGTGTGCAATTCTGTATGAAATACATGTGCTTTTTTGCAATCGGGAGATCACACTACATGATGCACATTACCCTTTCCAAACAGTGATGATGTCAGCACCCTATACATACAGCTGGAGAAGAGACACCTAACAGTAATCCGAATAGCGCAGTCTGCTACAGCGTCACTCTCAAGTGTCATAACATAGTTAGGTAGGGGTTTGAAACCTGCAAATAGCAAATGTGTGTGTGTTTGGATGAGGGGAGTTTGTGTGTGTTCAATTCTGTATGAAAAACATGTTAGTTTTGGCAATCAGGAGATCACACTACCTGATGCACATTACCCTTTCAAAACACTGATGATGTCAGCACCCAATAAGTACAGCCAGAGAAAAGGAACCTCCTAGTAATCCGAATAGTGCGCTTTGCTAATGCGTCTCTGTCACGTGTTCTGACTTAATTAGATAGGGATATGAATCCTGAAAATGGCAAGTGTGTGTGGGGGTAGTAGGGTGTGTGTAAATGCAAGTGTGAGAGAACAGATCCTTTTGGCAAATACTACAATACACCAGATGCTGCATATTCCCCCAGTAAACACAGGGGATGTCACCACACTATCAGCACAGCCAAACAGGGCTAGTTGGCCAGTAATGCCAATAGTGCGCTCTGCTACTGGGTCTATTACCATTGTCAGAGTACAGATTGGTATGTTTTGGTAACCCACAACTGCCACGTGTGGTTGTGTCACACATTATGACCTTGTGTGGGTCTTTGTGCATAACAATGCATGCCATTGCCTAAACCAGCAGTGGCAATGCACACATGATGTATGTGTGTGACATACACATAAATACCTGTGACCTGCAGTAGTTACCATGTCTGACACATGCCTCGAGTGGATAAATGGTATTTGCAATGCATAACAATATGACTGTGTCTTACTGTGCAGGGGCCGCACGCGGTATGTGTCTATACAGTGTGGGTGTATATGGTAAAATACCTACAGCAGGGGATACACATCTGGTCTGGGCCATAGAGTCTACATGTAGTTGATGTACAGGTGCTGCATGTTCCCACCTGTTGTGGGAGTGGTAACATGTCATTCCACTGCAATTCAGTGACCACATGCTGGGAACCCTTCAACTAGTGTGTTGTAGCTACAGTAATGCTCACGCACAATGTTTGGCTGGATGCAGTCCAGCCATATAAAGACAGTTCTTGAGACTTGCATATTGCCAGTGTTGTTATGGAGGATAGGTGGGTTTCCTGTGTATGGGAGTGTTGTGTGTGCCAGGCTATGAACCAGACGGCAGTCCGACACACTGTTAGCTGCACATGAATAAGCCCTGATGCTTTGTGCTGTGCCAACAACCTGGAGGTGTGTGTATCTGTGGTGCCTTGGGATACCACCCCCCTGTCCAGTGTTACATGTGTAGGGGACGACAGGCATGGTATGAGGTATAACCTGGCAGTGATGGGTTGCACCTGTGAGCCATGAATCAGGACTCTGGTACTGCACAGACATTGCAGTTCACCATGCTGAGGACAGTGTCCAGTGCATGCATCTTGTGGTGTACACTGCGGGTGTTGTGTAGCATCACTGTTAGTGTCCTATCCTGTGTGATACCCACGGAGGTGGCTATGTAATCCGTGTCCTGCAGCATAAGGCAGTATGTGTGTATCAAGGGGCTTCGCCAATATACATTGGGCCATGGGTGTCACGTGCAAGCTGCCCCTCGCACATCATTGTGGTTTCCCTAGCATGTAAGCACACGTTGACAGCCAGTGGATACCCTATGAATGACATTGGAGACTGAGCAGAATGTAGACATAGAACACCCTTCCTACATATAGTGCTAGCATACCTGGTGAGGGTATGATGGCAACCAAGATCAGGCTCATACTGGCCTGTGCCACATGCTGAGAGATCCCTTCTATGTTCCCTATCATGTAGTCCAGGGAGGTATGTCTCAGGTCATCCATAGTGGTATGGTCAATGACTGAGTCATATGTGTCCATGCCTCTGACTGACCTGTATGCATGTGTTTTTTGGTGGACCATAGTGCCCCAGAGGCATATCACTGTGACCTTCACCATGTACAGCCTGTTGAGCGAGACCCCACTGCAGTGGCCAAGAGAGGTACCTGACACATCTGTAGCAGGTGTGTTGTGTAGCCCTACAGGCTGTGAGTGTGTGGCACACGGGATGTGTGTGCCATGTGTGGCATGTGCTCTGTTCCGATGTAACATATGCCTGTGTGCCAGCTGCGGAGGTGTGTGATGCTCAGGCAGGATGCTATTCTGAGTCCCCATGTATGCCCCAGTGTGTTCAGCTTGCTGTCAGTGCGTGTCTATGTCTGACTGGTATTGTAGTCACTGTAGTATGACATGCCACCTGACAGGGTATGGCATTACTGGGTTCAGAGTGCTCAGTTCCCAGATTGGCTATGTGGTGGCATCCCACACATGTGTTGTACGTTCCTGGCCAAGGGTGATGGTTGACTGCATACATGTGGCAGTTGTGACATTGCCACATGACTCACATAAACCACAACTGGACCATAGAGGTGATTCACAGGTTACCTTTGCACATACTACCCTAGTAGTGTGATTGCCATGGTGAGTACCAACACATAGGGCCAATGGGGAACAACATACTGAAGGTGTGTATGTGTGGGTGTACTGCTACTGTTTCACAGCACTGGCATATATGACTGCACACATGGGTAAATGCCAGGTAAGACATGTGCAATGTGTCACAGGCAACGTACATGTGAACAGGACAGACAGTGATGTTCTGTCATGTGTAAACTTGACATACATATCGTACGCTATGCAGATGTCACTAGCAGTCCACAGAAGCACTGTAACTCTGCATTGCAGGTGGAAGCAGTGTTCCAGGGAACCCCAAGCGAACATGCATGCAAACAAAGCTACAGTAAGCAGGGCTGGAAGTAGTCCATTGTACAACAAAGAAGGGGTAACACTAACAGTAGGTAACAGTGCAAATATGTAGGCACTATCAACATGTACCCAGGAATGTACAGCGCAGATGCCCATGGTAGAAATGATATTATGTCATAGTTAATTTTGATTTGGATTACATTGGTACTGCACACATATCAACATGCGCAAACATCAACATTGCATACTCGTTGTGGGCAACTTGCCACCATTACTGTACATGTCCATCATTGCATATCACTACTTGCATTAGCTTCCCCCCTGTGCTACCCATGTATGTGGCTATCTGTTGACATCCTTACCACCGGTATGCAATTATGTGCAGCTGTTACACTTTGGTACATACTATGGGTGCAGATAAGAATTCAGGACAGTCATACGGTTACTGCATCAGGCATGCTGGGATATACACACAGTCATATCAGCACACTGTACTGTTACCAACATGATACTACTAATACACTTCTATGTAGTCACCCTGTGCATCAGCAACATGTTTACCTGTTCCTGCACTGATGTTGGAGATTGCAGGAGGTGGCACAGTTTCATCATATGCACAGGGTGTGAATTAGGTATGCCTGAGTCTGCCACTGATACCACCAATTGACATGTGTGTGTATGCGTGTTGGTGAGGGACAGCAGTACAGGGTGGGGCACTGTTGGTGCAGTGTGTGCGTGTATGTGGTAGCCCTAGGTGTTAACATTTCACATGTGTGCATGCACAAACACAGTTCCACCTCATGGCTGCCATATACAGGGGTTTGTGGACAGCCACAGACTGCACCTGGCAGGTCATACAGATCAGTGTCTGTGGGCACGGACATGGTACCTGTGCCTGGCAGGGGTGCTACGGACCGTATCCAGTACTAAGCCAGACTGGGTACTGTCATCAGAAGTGGGAGTGTGTTGACTGGACACAGGTCCCTGTTGGGACTGTCCAGAGCCACGTGCACGTGGTCTCCTGGGGTGTTCCGATGACAGCACAGACCCAGCATTGCTGGGGCTGCTGCTGGCACTATGGGGGCGTGCGCGGGCCTGTTGTCGTTCGCACCGACTGCCAGCTGCTGCTGTTGCTGGCATATGGCCATGTCGACGCCACAACCGTCCACCATTGCTCTGGCTCATTGACATTTGGTTGTGGCACCAGATTCAGGCTCCCTGCTGCAGGACACCAGAGCAGCAACAGAACCTGTGGGAGGAAGACAGGAAACACAGTTTACAGTGTCCACACAATGTTACCAGTGATGCACTTATGCACACATGCACACATGCACACGTGGACACATGCACACATGCACACATGCACACATGGACACAGGCACACATGCACACGTGGACACATGCACACATGCACACATGGACCCATGCACACATGGACACATGCACACATGCACACAGGCACACAGGCACTCATGCACACATGCACACATGCACATGTGGACACGTGTACACATGCACACATGCACACATGCACACATACACATGTGGACACATGCACACATGTACATATGCACACATGGACACAGGCACACATGCACACATGCACACATGCACATGTGGACACAGGCACACATGCACACATGCACACATGCACACATGCACACGTGGACACAGGCACACCTGCACACATGCACACCCCACAGTATACACACAGAGCACTACTGAGTTACACTAGTATTACTAGCACTATCAGGACTATTATAGGTATTGTTAAACACACTCACCAGCATGGATGGCCTGCCTTGCTGTAACACCGGAGGGACGTGCAGAAATGAGGAGATTAATGTCAGTGGGCACAACTGTGCCATTGATACTGTATATGATACAGTGCAGTAGTACACCAGTTGCCTTTCACACGTCAGCTGCTGATATTGCCAATATCACACATGCACAATTACATACTATGTTGACAGCTACATACCACGGACACACCTTACACATGCATAAACTGTGTACAGAACAGTCAAGTGTACATATGGCATATTACCTGCATGCTCCATGTCGTGCTGCTGTGTGGATCCAGCCTCCATCATGATGCAGGTGTATTGCTGTTGCTGTTCCAGGGCTGGAGCCACAACACTTAGGAGTAGCCCCTCCAGTCTGGTGATGGGGGGATGTGTGGCCACCCCACCTCCTGTGGCAACCTGTTGCCTGTTGATATCCGACGCACGCTGATGGACATTTCTGATTAAATCACTGCAGTGATGTCGTACCTGCTCATATGTCCTATTATGCGTGCCAATGTCATTTACCCTATGGACAAGGTCTTGCCACAGTGCAGCCCTCTCCTGCTGATTCTGGCTGGTGCGGGAAAACAGTATGTCATAATCCCGCACCAGGCTCTGGTGTATCTCCTCATCTTCCGCTGCAGAGTAGGCGGGATTACGCTGACGCGCCATTTCCCTGGAAGAGAACACAAACAGGATATCAGCAGACTATGTCAGCAATATATGGCACACATACTATACATGATACTCAAGTGTAGTGATATACTACTACTCCCATATGTTGCATGTGTGTGTCTCATGGTGGATACACAAGTACATGGCCAGATATCAGTGCTCAGCCAACACCTGTGCAACAATACCTGCCACATTCCATACAACATAGTAGCATGCCCCATCGGTCAGCACACTGCGACAGGTCCAATGCACAACCTCACAATGGGGGTTCATACCAAGGTACTGTATGTGGAATGCCATCCACTAGTGTGATGTGGACACAAGTTACTCGGCCTGGATATACATATCCCACCACCACTACCAGCACAGTAGACTACTTTGATATGTAAGTGATTAGACAGTTATTCACTTGTTAGGACTGAGATGGTATCCATGCAGCCCACTGGGCCAGTGGAAGCCATAACCCACACTGCTGACCCCTTTGCGAATGCTTACCACGGACATCCCACAGATTGCATGGAACTTGCACACACATTTCTAACCCAGACCCTCTGCACAAAGGTTAGGCATCCTGTCCGGTGGACCCCAGCCAGAGGCAGATTGTATAACAATAGCAGGAGGCTACTGCAGGACAGAGCAGATTCACATTAAGGGAAGGCATCTGTGGTCAGCACTGGTAATACGCTACAGTCTCTCATAACAATGGCCACAGCCTACTCTGGGAGGGAAACGGCCACAAACACTATAGATAACCACAAGGCCTTCTTCAGTTATGTTACACATATGGACCTTACGCCTCAGATATGCTCTGAGTTAATACACACCTACTTAACATTCACCGAACACAGATATTGGCAACATTCTTGCAGACAGGTTCGGTGCACGTATTCCCCCTCCTTCTCCCCCACAAGTAGAAATACTTATCACAGCTGAATGTAACCTCCCTATCATCTCACATGTCCAGGTGAGGGCCACCCTCAGCAAAGCAGAACACACAGCATCACTGTGACCTGATGGTATCCCTGGATGTGTGCTATGTGCACTCCAAGAGGACATACAACCGCATATAAGACTGATATTTAACCTTGGCCGTACTACAGTATATGTACCTGAACACTGGCATACAGCAACAGTGGTCCCACACCACTAAGGAGGCACCTCTACTGACCCTGGGAACTACCGCATCATAAGCATAACAGGCCTGGTCTGCTAAGCTATGGAATTATTCAGTATGGGACGCATATACAGCAATATTGGGTACCTGCAGACACTTGTTCCCGGCCAGTTTGCCTTTGTGATGGGCTGATCCTGCCTTTTGAACCTGGTTGACCTTTCAAAACAGTCACTACAGCCATTGATGAGGGCAACGCACAGACAACTGCTGCCAGGATCATGGCCTAACACTGACTGACATGTAATGTATAGTTATCCCCTTTTGGTGGAACTACGTACACACAACATATCACATGGACGTACCTATAGATACAGGCCTATGACACATTTGGAGGGTTCAAAGTATGCAGTACTTTACATTACCTGTGTTTGTCGCAGCTGGTTGCGTAACCACTACTTCTGCTTCCTGCTGCTGCTGGCATGGCTTGCTACTGTCACTGCTGACAGCTTAGACTCAGTGTGTAGTGTGTGTTTTTTTTTTTCTCTCACTCTCTGTCTCTGTCTGTCTCTCTCCCTCTGTCTGCTTCCAGACAGTGCAATGAACGTATTGCATGTGTGGAGTGTTAGTACAGGATGCTTTTGTAGGTATCTGCATAGGTCCATGTGATGGCCTCTGCACCAATTGTAAGCCAGCATTTGCTAATTCCATGCAGCCAGTTGTGTACTGATTGCAGTTCTCACTGTGATTTCAGGACAGTGCTATAAAAGGGTATGTGAGATAGGCGTTGCCCTTTCAGATTGTAAGGGTGGGGACCATGCTGGTATGCTGTGGACACTGTTCTGTGAGTGTAAAGGTTAGTATCTCTCTCATGATTCAGTCTGTGTTGTAGATTCACATTTCTCCATTCCTCTCTCCTGTTCCCTGTAGTAAGTGTGTATGCACAATGACACCTACAACTAGATATATATATATATATATATATATATATATATATATATACATACATTTATATATGTACATTAACTGACATTATTACCTACTAGCTACCAAATAGCATGGCTGTTTCTGTTCACACGCTACTATTATGGAAATAGTTTTGACAGTAATTCTAAATGACATGCTTTGTGTACTACACATCCTATATTCCCTTTACATTCATTCCTACTATTACACAATATATTTATTTTAGCACAATGTTCTTGTATAAGAGTCGTGGCTTAGTGGTTGATCATGCAGACTACTGTTTTCAAGGTCCTGGGTTCGGGACTGACAGTGGGATTTTATTTTGCTTTTGAACTGACTACAGGACCTGTCAATCAGAGTGACTAAGGCACTTTTAAGCAGTTGTAACCGGGTTAGCACTGGTTTGCGCGGAGCTCACGCATGCGCACTGGCGTTTAGCTCCGCGCACACATGCGCACACCCGCTTATAACCGCTTAACAGTGCTTACTCTGGCGCACACCCGGGCTATTTTCTTTGAAAGAAATTAAAATGGGGAGACAGGAAAGTGGTGGAAAAGGGGTCACAAAGAGGGTAAGACAGCAGGGAAACAAGCTTGGGATTTGCAGGAGGGATGTAGGTAAGGCCCATAGCTGCCCATTTCTTCATCAGCAACAGCTGTGCATATGTATCTAATTTGGTGTGACATTTGAAACCTTCCACCCCTGAGAGAGGTGTCATGACAACAATAATACTTGTTGTACAGCCAATTGTAATTGATAGTTTCCATGTCCAGCAGACATGTGTGCGGAATGGGCAGCTATGTATGGGGCGTAATTTTTTTGTGGGTACAGAGTGCCCTTTTTTTTTTCTTTTTTTTTTCAGGTGAGAGTGGTATGTCAGGTGAAGGAAGTCAGTATAGCTAGGGAGGTAGGTTGGGTAGGTCAACAGACAAGACAAACAAGACGCATACAGGGGCGGTGTATGACACGTGTGGGGTTACACAATTGACGGGGATGGAGGTTTGGATATCCAGAGCCCATGAGCCCACAGATGGCAATAGTGGAACTGATATCCCCACCCATGGGCAGTTGCCACTGTTCCTTCACTGCCCAGGACAGGGCTGTGCTGGGGGCTGTGTAGGCCGGGCAACAGGCATGCCCGTAAGTTGTGCCACCTGTGCCTCAAGCTGGTGTAGGGGCCCAAGAACAGAGTCCTGGATCTCCCTATGCACCACAGTGCGGACGCTATGGAGGGTGAGTGGTGGTTCTCCTCCGGCCACACTTGCAGAGGGGGGACAAGCCCCATCCCCTGCAGCGCTTCCACCCGCAGGTGGCACAGGGCCACCGGAGGAGGGTCCAGACTGGGCACTAGTGCCAGGTGCACTCGCCAGCTAAGGTGGGAGAGGTGGGTCTGCTGGAACCCGCCTTCCCTGTCGTCCTATGTTTTGCATTATGTCATGACAGTTTGGGTTAGTAAGATATAATACCATTCACAATTAGTTGTAACAGCATGCATTAGTATTCCCATTAACCAAACACCCAGATATTCACACCATTGAACAGCGAGCATAACACATGCATAATTTGAACAGCAATACACAGTCCAACAACATGCAGGGTTGATTGATGGCAACAGGCCATCAGGTTTAGATGTATGAACAGGGCAGATGCATCAATGGACATGCAAATATTTATGACCCAACAGGACAAATGTCCAGGGGTGTTAATTGTGATTGCACATACCATTTTCACGTGGAATGGGTTATATGTGGTTATAGGGTGGGGTGAAGAAAATAATATTACCACCTTCGAATACCAATACATATGCTGTACATTTCTAATAGCTGCACATATATACACATTACTGTTCTAACTACAGTTTCCTATATGATAACTACTTCAATTTGGTGATAGGACTGTTACTGCTACATCAATATACATTTTATTGTTCTTCATACACATTCATATCTGGCTTTGTTCAGCTACATCATCCTGCTACATTTGCTTTATATATCTATAGACAACTGTGGATGTTTGGTATGTCAGACAATCATACTATCTGCATATTGCAGACTGAGAGCAACATATCCAGATTTTGGGATACATATTCCAGCTGCAGCAACACTTTGAACAGATTTCGCTGTTTGGTTTTGCTTCTCACATGCATTTCATTCTGTACTGACTGCAGTATACTTTATTCAGGGGTTATTACTACTTTATTGGTGGATTCATAACACTTTCTCATACTCTCTCACTTGTTTTCATTTTACTATTCAGGATGGTACTTACTTCTAGGCTTTATTGGCATGTTTTACCTGTAGTTATTACAATCCTTTCCAGCAGTCTCACTTCTGTCATGTTTCAGTATTTCAACAGGGGTATATTTCACACATGTGATTTGCTCATCTTCTGCAGCTGTACTTTTCAGCCTGCTGCAGGTTGTATACTATTATATTACAGGTGGGGCATCTTTATTTCAGACTTTATTTCAAACATTTTAATTTTTCTGTTTGGATTACAGACTGCAACACACTTTTGTAATCAAGCAATACTTGCAAACACTCTTACACTTGTTACTTGCACATTCTATTACTTAGTGACTACACTGCACTCTTTTGCTAACTGTCATACTTTTATATTTCTTTACAGTTACTGGGAGAGGATTACTGACCTGCCTGGTGGCGCAACCGCACCAGCCTATCGCCATAGGCTCTGCAGTTCTCAGAAAGGACACCTGCAGCTGTAATATAAATGAAGTAATATTGGAATACACATCTCCATAATATCAGCTAGTTTAATTTCTTACATACATAATTACATGTAACTTACTCAGTAGTGGGGCGTTGGGCATTTGCCGGGCCTCCTGGATCCAAAGGTTCAATTGGTTCTGCTTGCATCTCTTCAGGTCCACATGGTGGTGACGAACCTGCTCACCAGTCCTTGGAATCCCTGTGGATTACACTAGACACAAGTTTATTAAATACATTCAAGTATATGTTACAATTTAGCTGCCCTTAACTTTAAAATGGGTAATATACTTGTATATTCATTCAAACCCGGTGGGTTATAGGACTCTAGTGTGATTTGCCACCAGAGCTCCCTATATTCAATCTTCTCCTCCCAAAGCCCACCTCTTATATCTTTTTCAGTATGTTCAATAACTGTGAATACAAAACTTGCTTCCGGGCATTCCTTAGTATGTCTATAAAGGGCATTAGTCTCCTTACAATTTTTGACATCATTAAGATGTTCATAGATTCTCCTTTTAAGCTTCCTTTCCGTTTTCCCTATATAGAATGAATAACAAATTTTACAAAAAGCTAAGTATATTAAGCCCATAGACTCACAATTATAGTAATACTCTTCATTTGTTATTATTCTATTCCTACTCACTATATTTATACTATTCCCATTTAATATATATGGGCATTGTGCACATCTGCCACACTTATATGTACCTTTTTTCTTTTTATCATTCAAGTTATTGAGTTTCTTGTTTTCCAAAATATTTCTTAGGTTATGTGCATTTTTATATACTACTTTAGCTGGAATGCTTTCTGCTTTCTCTATGTCAGTTAAATTAATGAATCTATTCCATTCTCTATGAAAAATTTGTTTTATATTATTATTAACACCATTATATTCTAACGTAAGAGCTAGATTGTAATTTTCTTGTTCTTTATCTATAGTCTTATTTATGTTAGAAGTGTTGACCAATTCCACTCCTCTCACTATAGGTGCGAATCTAGTTCCTCTACCTTTTACAACTTCTTGTCTAATTTCTTTGATAAGTTTTTCTGGGTAGCCTCGGTCTCTAAACATATTCCCTAGTGTATCACATTCTCTCATAAAATCTTCTTCATTGCTGGTCATCCTGCTACCCCTCACAAACTGGCCTTTAATAATGTTCCTCTTACAATGAGTAGGGTGTGCACTGTTATAGTGCAAATAAGTATTACAATAAGTGGGTTTCCTATACACTTTGGTTTCTAAAGTACTACCTTTCTTATAAATTTCCACGTCCAAGTACTTTAAAGAGGTATTAGAAATTGTCCAAGTGAATTTCAGGAAGTTTGCAGTGTGATTCAAATATTCTAAGAATTCATTTAATTTCTCTCCTCTTCCTGTCCAAAAAAGGACTATGTCATCAAGAAATCTGTGGTATAGCACCCACCATTTACTAAATGCACATTCCAACACATATTTTTCCTCCCACTTTGCCATTACTAAATTAGCAAAAGTGGGGGCGCATGCCGCACCCATAGCCACACCTTGTGTTTGCTTGTAAAATTCTCCATTAAAGAACAAAAAATTGTTTTGCAGCACCATATCCATTAACCAGACAGATGCCTGCTTATCATTATTTGTCAAACTATTGTCTTCGTATACAAATTCTTCATAGAACTCAATACCCTCTTTGTAGGGAATAGAGGAAAATAGATCCATTACATCTATAGTAACAAAAATAATATTATCTATATCAGCTATATCAGAAATGACTTTCAATAAATCCCATGAATCTTTCAAGATTTGTTGCCTATCTACCCATAATCTTTTAGTCTTGTTGTCGACAAACTTGGCTAAAGTATGTGTTTTAGAGCCATCTGCCGAAACAATGGGTCTTAAAGGTGGATCTATTTCGTTTTTATGGGTTTTAGGTATACCAAATATTAGAGGGATTTTTGGTTTTTCTACCTTCAAAAAGTTATACATATCTTGATCAATAGACCCTTCATACAGCATATCTTTTAAGTTCATGTCTATTCTATTATATGCAATATTTATTTCATTTTTAGATACTATTTCATATTTGGTGTCATTCCATAGGATCTTATACATTCTGCTATCATATTCTACCTTATCCATTATAACAACTCCTTCCCCTTTGTCAGGCTTCATAATTCTTAAATTAGAGTCATTTTTCATTTCATACAACAATCTCTTCTCATTTTTCCCCATATTGTTTGGGTATTTTATGGTGTTTAATTCTTCCATTCTGATTTCTTTCTCTATCAGTTTTTCAAAACATTTTAACTGGGGGTGCATCGGTGGGTTGTAAATGGATTTCCTTCTTAACACCATTTCTGTCCTATTTACAGGGTTGGAGAACATAAAGTGTAAATTTATTTTTCTTAAAAACACTTTAATGTCCATTAAACACTTAGTAATATTCCCTCTAATATATGGTATAAATTTTAAACCTTTAGAAAGTAGGTTAAAGTGGTCTTTTTCTAATATTAAAGAGCTGTAGTTATAAATATTAAAATTATTATATGTCCATTTGTTATGTTCATGTATTATAATATCTGAACAGGGTGGGGGTGGGGATTTTAAGAGGTTATTAACTTCCGTTAATACTTCCCCCTTCCCCTCCCCCCCCCCCATAAAAATTTCTTTCTTTATCAAGTTGTTTGTTCATAATTCTTTCAGACCTCCTCAAGGGAGGAAATTCATCTTCATACTCATGTTCTGCATCGTATGAACAAAATTCATCAACTTGTTCCCCAATTAACTTATTATTCTCTTTATAAAAATTATCTTTCTGATTTCTCCTATTGGATGGGATCGGATAACTCATGTTGTTTTGATATTCATATATATCACGATCCATTTTTTTAATCTTTCTCTTTATTAATTCATCCATATTACTATCTATATCTTCTCTAACATTAAAGTACTTATTTCTTTCTTCTTCAATAGAGAAAAGCAGATCTTTCCTAATACTCTTGTCCAGTATTTCTATCTCTTTATACAATTCCTCTTGTAGTCTAGTGTTTTCCTTCACCATTAACTTTAGCATTTCAATTCCACATTTATTAAAAATCTCCAACAATTCTTTATGAAACTCAGAATCAATAATAACATTGTTGGGGAATTAATAAATTCTTAACCCCTTAGGTACAATCTCTTTAGCTATACATTCAGTTAAATATGCATTTTCAACATTTAAAATTCTATGCTTGTTCATTAATCTGTATAACATATTAATATTGTCCTTGTAAGTGCTGTTACAACTTTGCACTTTAGGAGCACTTTTACTGTCTTTAAAATCAAATTTGTGAAATAACCAGTCATTTAGTTCTTGGATATTGTTAACAGTACCTTTCCCATTTTCACCACAAAGTGGTCTCTTGTCTCGCTTATCTCTCGTTCCGTTTGCCTCCACGCTGGAAGTCTCTTTCAATATATTTGGCGTGCTGGCAGGGTTAAAGCTACCTCTAACCCTCTCTCTATTGCAGCCGGCGTCATCTTTCGCGCCCATAAGCTCCATTTCGCCATTACCGTTATTCAAACTCCTCGTTAGTTCCGACCATTCGGTTCTTTGTGGAGAAACTGTCTCTCTCCTTCCTTGTGCTGTAAGCAGCGTGGAGGCTACAGGAGTGAGTAAATTGATAAGCTCCGTAAGCTGTCCAATTAGCTTACGCGTCAATCCGACGTCTTCCTGCAAAGATTTTGCAGGGACTTCCTGACTCTCCATTCCGAACACCAAAAAAACCAAGAAACCACAAAAAGCAGGGTGAAACAAACCAATAATCCAAAATTTTTTGTTCTTTAATGGCGAATTTTACAAGCAAACACAAGGTGTGGCTATGGGTGTGGCATGCGCCCCCACTTTTGCTAATTTGGTAATGGCAAAGTGGGAGGAAAAATATGTGTTGGAATGTGCATTTAGTAAATGGTGGGTGCTATACCGTAGATTTCTTGATGACATAGTCCTTTTTTGGACAGGAAGTGGAGAGAAATTAAATTAATTCTTAGAATATTTGAATCACACTACAAACTTCCTGAAATTCACTTGAACAATTTCTAATACCTCTTTAAAGTACTTGGATGTGGAAATTTATAAGAAAGGTAGTACTTTAGAAACCAAAGTGTATAGGAAACCCACTTATTGTAATACTTATTTGCACTATAACAGTGCACACCCTACTCATTGTAAGAGGAACATTATTAAAGGCCAGTTTGTGAGGGGTAGCAGGATGACCAGCAATGAAGAAGATTTTATGAGAGAATGTGATACACTAGGGAATATGTTTAGAGACCGAGGCTACCCAGAAAAACTTATCAAAGAAATTAGACAAGAAGTTGTAAAAGGTAGAGGAACTAGATTCGCACCTATAGTGAGAGGAGTGGAATTGGTCAACACTTCTAACATAAATAAGACTATAGATAAAGAACAAGAAAATTACAATCTAGCTCTTACGTTAGAATATAATGGTGTTAATAATAATATAAAACAAATTTTTCATAGAGAATGGAATAGATTCATTAATTTAACTGACATAGAGAAAGCAGAAAGCATTCCAGCTAAAGTAGTATATAAAAATGCACATAGCCTAAGAAATATTTTGGAAAACAAGAAACTCAATAACTTGAATGATAAAAAGAAAAAAGGTACATATAAGTGTGGCAGATGTGCACAATGCCCATATATATTAAATGGGAATAGTATAAATATAATGAGTAGGAATAGAATAATAACAAATGAAGAGTATTACTATAATTGTGAGTCTATGGGCTTAATATACTTAGCTTTTTGTAAAATTTGTTATTCATCCTATATAGGGAAAACGGAAAGGAAGCTTAAAAGGAGAATCTATGAACATCTTAATGATGTCAAAAATTGTAAGGAGACTAATGCCCTTTATAGACATACTAAGGAATGCCCGGAAGCAAGTTTTGTATTCACAGTTATTGAACATACTGAAAAAGATATAAGAGGTGGGCTTTGGGAGGAGAAGATTGAATATAGGGAGCTCTGGTGGCAAATCACACTAGAGTCCTATAACCCACCAGGTTTGAATGAATATACAAGTATATTACCCATTTTAAAGTTAAGGGCAGCTAAATTGTAACATATACTTGAATGTATTTAATAAACTTGTGTCTAGTGTAATATTTTATATCTATTTTATTATTTATATAATTTTTACCCTTTTAAAGATTTTAAATAATATTTATATATAAATAAATTTTAACTCCTGTGGGTTTTAGCTATATAATAATTATGAAATAGCAGGAATTACTTTATTAAAGTTGTGTATTACTATGGTTACATTTTATAGAAAAACTAACACTCAGTAGCAATATTGAAAAATAGCCACTAGATGGCAGACAAGTACAGGCTATTTTCGTCTGTTCCTGATCTAAGCAACTGAAATTTTATACAGTTTTTTATTTTGAATATATACTATAAATGCATTGTATTTACATAATGCCACTTATTATTGCTGAACTTATTTTGAGTCTAGAATGTCTAGAATTGTTTTATACAAATTAAAATGTGTCCATAATAACAAAGACAGTCAGTTAATTTGGAAGATGTTTTTTTAAAAGTTTTAACCTATTAAGAATTTGGAGGGAATTTTTTAATTGATTCATTAAATGGGATATAAATAGCAGATGGATTAGTCTAATAAAGTACATCTGATGAAGTGTTGGGATATAAACGAAAACGCAGTTGGAATAATAGCGTTTATGCTGTGGCCTTTCCTTTGCTGTTTATGTGGTTTAACTTCTGATCGTGATTGTTGTGGAATAAAACTTTGAATATTCAAGCTTCCTGGTCTTCATCCATTCCATTACTTTTGGATTAAAGATGCTGAATGGATAGAAGAAGTAAAAGAAAGAATAAGAAATTCAAATGTGTAGGATATGAAATGGGATGAAGTTACGGCCAGAGAAACTGAAACAAAAATAAGAAAAGCTCCTAAATGTAAAACCCCAGGCCTAGCTGCAGTGCCTAACTTATGGCTAAAAGTATTAACATAATTACATGAAGATTTATCAATAAGTAAGAACTCTTTATATGGGCACCCCAAACAGATGCCAACCTGGATAACAACAGGAAAAAGAATATGCCTCCTTAAGAGTGAACCTGCAAGCTATCCTAAAAAAACTATAGACCAATAACTTGCCTTCCAATAATGTATAAACAATACACTAGAATTGAAGTCAGCAGAGTTTACAGTCATTTAGACTAAAATTGAATCATGGTAATAAAGCAAAAGATTAACACAAGAAAGTCATATGGAACAACGGATCATTTGTTGTTAAATAAAGCAATAATGGAGAACTGTAAAAAGGGGAAGAATCTAAGTATAGCATGGATAGACTACAAAAAAGCATATGACAGCATCCCACGTTCATGGATAAAAGAGTTCTGACCAATCTATAAGATAAACCCTACACTGATTGATTACATTACAGCAGCTATGAAACAGTGGCAAACTACTTTGCATTAAAGCCATGATAAAGGACAAATTATTATTCCAGGGATAAAAATCCAACGGGAGATATTCCAGGATGACTCTTGTCACCACTGCTTTTTTGTCTTACCCTTAACCCATTAAGCTTTCTGCTTAACATATGAGTTCACAGCTACAATTTGTCTCCCAGAAAAACAACAAAGTATAAAGACTTCTCATGTTTTTTGTGGATGATTTAAAACTGTATAGTTCATCAGATGAGAAATTGAAAACACAATTAACATTGGTCAAAACTTTCTCAGATGATATAAGAATGTCATTTGGTCTTGTTAAATGTGCAAGCAACCTTTAAAGAAGGAAAGCTGCAGTGCTGAGAAGTCTTTGACAGGAATGTGATATAAATGATATTCAGCAACAGGGAGTGTATACATGTTTGGGAATTGATGAAGGATTAACAATAAAACATGAACAAATGTGAATAAACCTTAGTAAGGAATACTTCAGAAGACTAACATTAATATTGAGAAAAGCTCTGACATATAGGAACAAAGTTCAAGCTATAAATCAATTTGTTTTTCCTGTCCTAACTTACAGTTTTGGAGTGATTGACTGGCTCCAAAAGGTATTGGATCAGTTGGACAGGAAAACAAGAAAAATGCCTCATGCTTATCAAATGATTTATAAAAATCAGTGTATACCACAATTATATATTTCTCATTCTGAAGGAGAAATGGGCCTCGTCAAAACTGATTATATGTATAGATCTGCAATCATGGGATTGCATAAATATCTGCTGACTTCACAAGATCCAAACATAATGAAAGTTTTAAAACATGAGGAGAATAAATCTAAGATGACTTCCCTGCTTAGGTTAGCAGAAGCATATCGGTGTCAAGTGGGAATAGAATTCAAACCAGAAGAGGATAAAAATTAGGCAGCAATTGAATGTGCCAAAAAAAGAAAGAATATAAGGTGAAGGATCAGCTGAGAAGGCAAGAAATGTGGAAAATGAATAAATATAGTTGCAAGTAAAGAAAACTCTTGGAAAAACCTCATGTCAGTCAAGACAAAACACAGGAATGGTTAAGGACAAGTGAATTTAATCCAAATGATGAAAGGTTAATATTGGTGGCCCAGGATAGTGGACTATGTACATGTTCATTTACAAGGTCCAGTGACCATGTGGGAGAAATAGACAAATGCAGGTTTTGTAAAACAAAATTGGAAACAGTCACACATCTTGTTGATGGGTGTGATATACTAATGGGAGAAGGACTTTATACCGAAAGGCATAATAATGTGGCGAAACTATTGCATTGGGGATTGTGCAAACATTATAATATTGAAGTAGCTGAGAAGTATTGAAAATATGAGATGCCGAGCATTATAGGAAATGATGAAAATGATGCATAAAACCAAATCTAGTACTCCATGAAGAGAAGACAAAGGCAGCGTTGAGCATTGAAATCGCTACACCCAGTGACTAGTGTCTTACATACAGAGAGATTCAAAGTCATAAAATACCAGGATTTACAGGTAGAAATGAGGGCAATGTGGAGGAAGAATACCCAGACAGATGCAATAATAGTAGGAGCAGTGAGTGTTATAAAGAACTGACAATTATACTTAGATATGTTACTGATACATGTAACTCTGTATGAATTGCAGAAGAAGTCAGTGCTGGGCGCATTGTTGGTGCTGCAAAGAGAACTTCTGGTTAACATCAAAGATTGAAACAATACAAATTTTGACTTAGGAATTGGATTCATTCCTGTCACGGCTTGAGAAACTGAAAAGATATGGGGAAATTAAACCAGAAAGAAAATAGCTTAAGCAAACATAGGCTAAACTGACATTACTCCATTCTGAAGTTATAAGCTTTAATCAATATATGAAATTGATCTGATCCTGTACAGTATAGATACTAAAATTCTTAAAACAAGTGTCTTTATAAAATTTATAGAGACTTCTGACATAATCTCATAAATAAAGTGTCGTCCTACCATTTAATATATTCAAAACTCAATTCCCATTCTATAACTATTTATGTTAAATATAACTATAAAGATGTTCATTTATCATTTTTACTAGGCATTTTTTTAAATACATCAAAACATTACCTTCTTTTTCTCTTACACCTTATTGTCCCACATTTTCAAATTAACCAATAATGTTCAATTCATATCATGTGTATTTCCCTCCAATAACTTTCAGCATTTAAAATAAGCTTTATATTGTTACACAACATACAGTTCTTTTTTCAAGTTCTGTCCTGTGTGTATAAAAACAATCCTATTTCCACATTCAAATATTTTTCATTTCACCTGAATTTATAGACATGCACATATGCATTTATCTATCAATCTATTTATCTGAATATAGTTTCCATTTAAACAATCTTCTATTAATTACTAACTGAATTAAATGCAGTATCATTGAGAAATCAAAATTTGTTTAAGAATTTAGATTGCACAAGGCATATTGATTTCAACCCAGCCTATTTGCAAATGTCAAAGGATTTTCAATAAATGTGATCACACATATTTCCATGTTATTTGTGTTATAAACTGCTCTTGCTTTACAGCTTATGTTTCATATCAAATATACAGTAGTGACTACAATCATAACTCTTATTTACGTACATAAAACAGTACAACGTATAACATATTTATAAGGGTTTACTCATACAAATGATAACTGCATTTGTTAAAATAATCTTGCAATATTATCTTATGTAATAAAAAAACACATCACTTTAAAAACCTGAACAACATAGAGGCAGTTCGGGCAGTCAATCCAATACACCACCAAGACCGTGAACAAATCAAGTAGAACACAAAATGCATTTAATATAAAATTGCATTGAATTAGGCACAAACAGAGATTTTCGCTGATTTAAATAAATCAACTTCCTCAGATAAAAGACTTATTCAGGAAACAGGGTTTAAATTCCCCTTTTCACTGTCACATGGTTACATACATTAGTTTAATAGGTTAACTAGCACATAAATCACTAGTGAAACCCCATCCCAACCAGAAATACACTAAACTACAAAATGTTGTACTAATACAACTAACAGTATTATAAAATGAAAAACAAAACATCCAAGTTGATTATGTTATGTTTTTCAAAATCTCATAAGAAATATTTTCACCATCAAATGGAACAATAATAAAGTAAATTAAAAATAAAAGTAACATAAAAAATCTTCTAGTGGACGAGCCCACCACAATCTAAATTCCTAAGATGTAAAAACGTATATGTGAAAAAGTAATATATATATAAAAAGTTTCTATATATATCTTATATTAATAAAATGGTGGGAATGATCTAGAATTAAATGTACAATTTTAAATTAGGTGTATTCATTCTCCACCATCTAAATCAGAAATATCTATATAATAATATATTTAAAATATTATTAAAACCATAAAGTCAAAATAAAATGTAAATGTGAGCTTAGTCACCCATAACAGGTTACCTACTTAAACTTTTTAGTTTCAAAATGCACATAATAGAGCTCAATTCATTTATGCCCGGGTAATGACAGGCATTCAATCTACGTTGCCAAATTAATTCACAACGTTCCAAGATAAGCAACTCAGGGCCCCCCCTGCCATCAGTAAGGACTTGGTTAATTACTCGAAATGTGAAACAGTGTTCTGGATGATCAATAATGTGCCTCGCAAGGGCATTCTCTCCTTTGCATTTACCTATAGCATCGGCATGCTCATAAACTCATTCTCAAAGTTTTCTGTTGGTCTTTCCGATATAGAAGACCAGACACAGGGAGCACTTGGCTAAGTATACCACCTGTTTACTCTGGCAGTTAATTTTGCCCCTGATTTTATACCTCCTCCCTTTTACCTCAAAATTTTGCCCTGTTTCCATGCATTTACAGTAACGACACATATTACACTTGGACATACCTAGCATACTGCCTATCATCTTGGGTTTCCTCTCCAAAATTTGCTTTAAATTGTTTCCTCGTTTGTAAACAATCATAGGACTGCCCTGGAATTTATTTTTCAAAGTAACATCAGTCATAAATAAGTTCCAATTTTTCTGTATAATGGAAGACACTGTTTTGGCATCCAAATTAAATGTGAAAATAAAGCTGTAAGGACTGACCCCCTTGTACAACTGGCCATAAGCTTACTGAGTGTTGTTTATGCTGATTGAGAATAGGTAAATATATTCCCCTGTCGCTTTTTAACTGGACTTCATCTATCAAGTCCGAAATCAGTTCTAAGGGGTATCGTCTTTTTAAGAACAATTTCTTCATAAACTTACACTTTTCTCGAAAATCTTCATTCCTGGGAACCATTCTTGAAGCTCTAACTAGTTGCCCCTTGACTACAGATTTTTTCTGTGTAAAGGGATGACAACTGGAGAACTGTAAGAAGGTGTTAGAGTAGGTGTCCTTACGGAATATTTTAGCCAAGTAGCAACCACTGGGGCTATCTTTAATCAAATCCACATCAAGGTAGGATATTCTATCTTGAGCAAAACACAAAAGACATTTGAAAATCTCAGTAGTTGAATTAAAAATTTCAACTAAACGTTGTGCTACGTCAGTGTCCCCTTTTACAATAATAAAAATATCACCCAGGAATCGTGTGTAGAATAAAAGTTTTCCCTGGGTGGTAGGGTTATCCATGACAAACTCCCTCTCCCATACACCATAACTAAATTAGCTAGGCTTGCTCCACATGGGGAGCCCATGGCTACACCTATCTTCTGAAGGTAAAATGTATTGTCAAAGGTCAAATAGTTGTAAGACAAAATTATGTCCAACAGTTCCCCTACCAATTGAATTTCATCACAAGGAGCCCCTTTTAATCTCATCATGGAAGCCACCCACTCCATTGCTTCCAAGTAAGGAATGGAAGAATAAAGGTCCTTAACGTCTACAGTGAGGAAGTTGAATTCCTCACTGAAAGGTGTTCTATTAGCATTTTCCAAAAAAGACCATGAGTCTTTGGAAATTTTGGTTTCACTTTTAACATAATTTTTTAGAATATTATCAACCAGTTTAGCACATGCATATGTGATACCGTTCCTTGCATTTATGAGTGGGTGCATAGGTGGATTATGTAAGTCCTTATGGACCATAGGGATTCCAAATAAAATGGGAGTCCTGGGGGCTGGCATAGTAAAGTAATTGTATAATTCTAAGATGATTCTAGTATCAATGAACATGCCATTAATAAAAGATCTAATTCTAGAATAGCCTACATTAAGTTCATTCCTTGTTACCTCTACATAAATATTAGTGGAAATTATATCCATCATTTTGTCAGTGTAATCAACATTGTTCATCACAGCTAGCCCTCCACCCTTGTCTGGCTGCATGATTCTGACTGGCAAACTACACAAGGACTCCAATAAGAATTTTTCCACTTTGCTAGTGTTAAAAGCATGTGTGTACTGTGGGTAGGGGTTACCTAATGCATGGCATAGATCCAATTTACATAGCTGGTCAAAATGAGCTATTGTTGGGTGGAGCGGAGGGTGATAAGTGCTAGATATATAATAATCACCCTTCACCCCTGTATGTTCACCCATAAGTGCACATAAATTAAGTTTTCTCACAAACATTTTAAATTCAATTAGAGTCTTTGCAATATCAGCTCATTTAGCAGGCACAAAGGAAGAACCTTTGGCCAATAGTTCCACTAAGTCAGGGGAAAAAACAATCCCTGAATAATTGAAAATTTTGAAATCATGGCCGGTATTGTAAATTACCTCACAGGTACGGGGCACTCCAACTACGTCGTTGACACAGTCCACTCCTAGTTCCATCTGTTCTTGGTTTTGTTCCAGGCTTTTTGGCCCGGATGGGGAACATGGTTTGAGGCCCTGTTCTGAAAATTTGAGCCATTTACCACCTGGGATGGGTTATTTTGGTTTGAATTGTTGGCCAGTCGCTCACTCCGCTGTACTAGCTCACATGATGATTCCTCAACGTTGTGGTTGTTGATAACCATATTCCTAGTTACTACTTCATTAATCACCTCCCCCATGGTTCCATTAGGGCTAGCTAGAAAGTTCCCTTGTATCGTAGCTGATCTGGAATAAGCTGTTCCATCCCTGTAATCCCTCAAGTCCCAGTTCAATTTCTTGATTTTTGCTACATTACTTTTAGTGACATACTGATCGATACTGCTACAAATCCGCTCATATTCAAAGCGGTATCTATGAAAATCCATATTCTTTTTAATCTTGTCATCTAGTTTACTTGTTTCCACAATTAAGCTGTTTGCTGCCTCCTGGTAGTGTTTACACATCAACTCAAGCAGTTCAAAACCGTGTTTGTCGAACAATTTAAGTCAGAATGGAAAAGGGACCCCCTCAGCCAGTCCTGTTGGTTATTGCCATGATCTGAGCCCTTTGGGCATTACCTTTAGACGTGTACACTCATGGAAAAATGCTATCTCAAGTTGGATTTTCCTCAGCTTCACCAATTTATGATCGAATAAATGTAGCTTCATTGATAAGTCGAATCTAACCTTGACCGGTTGCTCTTGTGCATTGTTAAATGACGGTTGGATGAAGCTGAATGGGCTTCCAGGCCACAAGTTTAAATCCAGAGCCCCAATAAGTCCCGTGGGGTTCAACTGGTAGTGTTGTTGAACAGTTCCATTGTTTACCATTAATGCAACACTAGCATCACTGAAAGCCCTACCGGTTTCCCCCATGGTACGACTCTGCTCCGACTGAACAGTTGTAGCACTACCCAGACCTGTTGAAGGTAAATTGGAAGCACTCAGTCCATTTTTGCTTAGGAAAATGAAATGGGTAATATTGGTTGAGGCATGGCTTTGTGTAACCTGTTGTGACTCGGTTACCTTGTCAAGTCTATTCGATAAAGTGTCCACCTTCTGTGTTAGCATTTGAATTAACATAGATAAATTGCTCATATTGTCTGCTTCTGGTAATACTGGCAATGAACACAAAACTGCTTCCAATTCCAAGGACTCCAAAGACAAACTAAAGCAAAATATCTTCACTTTCAAAATATGAACAACTTAGAGGCAGTTCGGGCAGTCACTCCAATACACCACCAAGACTGTGAACAAATCAAGTAGAAAACAAAATGCATTTAATATAAAATCACGTTGAATTAAGCACAAACAGAGCTTTTTGTTGATTTAAATAAAGCAACTTCCTCAGATAAAAGCCGTATTCAGGAAACTGGGTTTAAATTCCCCTTTTCACAGTCACATGGTTACATACATTAGTTTAATAGGTTAACTAGCACATAAATCACTAGTGAAACCCCTCCCCAACCAGAAATACACTAAACAACAAAATGTACTAATACAACTAGCAGTATAAAATGAAAAACAGAACATCCTAGTTGATTATGTTATGTTTTTCAAAATCGCATAAGAAATATTATCACCATCAAATGGAACAATAATAAAGTAAATTAAAAATAAAAGTAACATAACAAATCTTCTAGTGGATGAGTCCACCACAATCTAAATTCCTAAGATGTAAAAAAAATATGTGAAAACGTAATATATATATATATATATATATATATATATATATATATATATATATATATATATATATATAAAGTTTTTATATATATCTTATATTAATAAAATGGTGGGAATGATCTAGAATTAAATGTACAATTTTAAACTAGTTGTATTCATTCTCTACCATCTAAATCAGAAATATCTATATAATAATATATTTAAAATATTATTAAAACCATAAAGTCAAAATAAAACATAAATGTGAACTTAGTCACCCATAACAGGTTACCTACTTAAACTTTTTAGTTTCAAAATGCACTTAATAGAGCTCAATTCATTTATGCCCGGGTAATGACAGGCATCCAATCTAAGTTGCCAAATTAATTCACAAAGTTCCAAGATAAGCAACTCCGGGCCCCCCCCCCCGCCATCAGTAAGGACTTTGTCAATTACTCAAAATGTGAAACAGTGTTGTGGATGATCAATAATGTACCTCACAAGGGCATTCTCTCCTTTGCATTTCCCTATAGCATAGACATGCTCATATACTCGTTCTCCAAGTTTTCTGTCGGTCTTTCCGATATAGAAGACCGGAGACAGGGATCACTTTGCTAAGTATACCACCTGTTTACTCTGGCAGTTAAATTTGTCCCTGATTTTATAAAATTGGAACTTATTTATGAACAACGTTACTTTGAGATATAAATTCCAGGGCAGTCCTATGATTGTTTACAAACAAGGAAACAATTTTAAGCAAATTTTGGAGAGGAGACCCAGGAAGATAGGCAATATGCTAGGTATGTCGAAGTGTAATATGTGCCGTTACTGTAAATACATGGAAACAGGTTAAAACTTTGAGGTAAAAGGGAGGAGGTATAAAATCAGGGGCAGTTTCAGTTCTGTTATTCCTGATATGAAGAAAACCATCTCAACAATATTTCTTCATTATTATTATTGCCATCGTCAACCCCCTTGTCCCATTTTTGTACAGTGGTTGGGGTGTTATATCAACTGTTGCCATCTTTCTTGATTTAGTGCCACTCTTCTATCTCTGTCAATGGTCTTATTTGACTGTCACAGGTCTTCACATACACAATCCATCCATCCATCGCTTTGTTGAATGCTCACATTTCCTCTTGTCTTCTTCCTGTCTCTTCCAAATCTTCTTCACCAAATTGTCTTCTACTTTCTTGTATGTGTGCTCCAACTACTGCAATCTGTTCATTTTTGCCTTCTTTGTAATTGTAACTACTTTGGCTTCTGCTCTTATGTCCTCATTTCTTCATCTGTCCCTTAGTGTGCATACTGCTACCTCTCAGACATTTCATCTGCATCACCTCTTCACATAGCTCTCAACTGTCCAGATTTTCCCAGAATGTACAGATTTTTGGCTATTATTTTTGGTCCATTACTCATAAAATTGTAATTTTCTGGTAAATCATTGTCAAATCATTGAGGAATAAAATCCAAAGATAATGGCAGACATTTGATTTTCAGACTTCATATCCTTCTGAAAATTCATGCCAATGCAAAACCTACTATTCTGTCAACTTTCTAAGTTTCTAACAGCAATATCTAAAAAGTGTCCCTCTTTTTGAGCCTTTGTCCCCCCAGTATTTGTGGCTTTGTCCAGATTTCTCACTCTAAGAGGTTGAGAAGTTTGCCTCTGGTTTCCTCATCTGCTCTGCGTTTGCTGCCAGGCTTCTGTACCATACAGTAATACTGGTCACACCGCTGTTTTGTACACCTTACCTTTCAGCTTCTTTGGAATACTGTCACATATCACCCTTGACACTCTGTGTCAATTGGCTGCAGCCCCTCTAGTTCTAGCTTTGACCGCCTCGTTCATATTTCCTTTCTCTTCAACCACCCTTCCCAGATACTTGAAACTGTTAACCTGCTACACTATTTTCCCTTGTATCCCAATTTTCAGCTTCTGATTTCTTCTGTTTGCCCCCATGATAACGGTCTTGCCTGTACTCAGTTTCTTCATGTTTGCCTTCAGTTTTGCATTTTATTCCCCCAACATTTGTTGAAGTTCTTGGTCAGAGTCTTCTTGTAATGCCACATTGTCTGAATACAGCAGCTTTGTTAATCTGTCCCCTCTGACTTGTTTGGTAATGTAGTCCATCACCAGTATAAACAGCAGTTTGCTCACAGCTGAAACCTAATGCATACCCTCTCTTGCTGGAAGCCTCTCTGTCAGTCTGAATACAGTTCATGTTTGTATCACTGGGTTCTTGTACATAGCCTGCACTAATTCAGTCAATGTTTCTAGCACATCAAACCATCACAAAACTGCCTAAATCAGCTTTCTTGGGACCTTGCCATATTTTGACAATTGTGTTTTTTTTAACTTTGGCAGTATTTTGGTAACTTCTCTAAAAATTTGCATCATGTTTAAATTTGCATCATCTTTATGTCCTTGTTGAGTTCCAAACAAACAAACACAAAAATAAAATAAATTGTTATAATTTGTTCAGTTCTATGTGAAATACATTTTCAATTTTGTGACGCTAACTTTAGTGCTACTGCAGCAAAGATCACAGTGAAGACAAGTGCAGAGTATTACAGTCTACTAAAGCCATGATTATATTACATGGTACAGCATACTTTTGCTCCAGCAACAGCTGTTTCCTATTCCAAAATGTCAAGCCGGAGGGTAGGTCTGGAGCTGACTAACCTTATATGTGGTGATGTACATGATGTCAGCAGCTCTGCCCAGTTAGGACAGCCCCAAAATATCCTCCACATAGAAGACAGCATATAAGATGCTATGCTTTTAGAGGTAGTGATACATGTTTTAACATTCTCTGACCAGCTTGCCCATGGCTGATAAAGTCCCTATCCCTAGGGTAATAAGAAATACATTCGAGTTAGGCACAAGAAGAGCAGAAAGCAACAGATGAGCAATGCGAAGAGCAAAACTGTATAAAAATGTCAATTCTGGTTTACAAACTTTTTCAGATGAAAACAAAGCATACAGTTCAAAAAGGTCAAACAAATAATTTTCAGAATTACTACAGCAAATGCTTTACACACATTGCTCTATGACTTACAGTTCTGAAACGAATAAGCAGGCAACAGAAAATGAATGAATGAATGATAAACTATATTAACATGTCTTTCTTCTTCTAGGAACTGTCAGCATCACCTTTTTAAATATGCTTTGTTTTTTAGTATTAGGTTATATCATTATAGCAATGCTCATATAAAAGCCACTGCGCCTAACATTGATTTTATGTCAGGGATAGGCAATTAGTAGATCAAAATGTGTTCAAGGCTTTCTCACTGTATTTGCATTTTGCATACATTTTCATTGAAAAAACTTTTTTCATTCTGCTCTTAACTCATTCTGCTAATAGGTGGGTATTACCACCTCTCCACAAACGTAGGCATACATCCTACTCACCCATCTTTAACAAATCCTGGAAACATTACCCTTTTTATGACATTTTCAATCATTGCCTTCTTATTTACTTTCACAATGTCATGTAGAATTATATTCAAAATAAATGCTTCTGAAAACTGATACTGTAACCTTGAGTGCACATCAACAATCTGTAGCTCATTTTGTGATGTTTATTTGCTTTTAACCATGCAAATTTGAAATAAAAGTGTGTTTGGAGTAATTGAGTAACCTATACTTCCATATAGCTTTCTGTCTGCATTCCAGTCTAAGTTATGATGTAAAAGTATTTTCTATAAACTCAACAATTTCTGGCATGTTCTATGCTTGCACCTCCTTGCTAATGACTCAATAGATTATTTGAAAATTTCTACAGTTTTGAAAAAGTGTTTATCATCATTAGACATCCTTTAAACAATTCCATTTTCATTTTCCAAATATATCTTTTTATTTTTAACACAGAAAAAGATACATAACATTTTACGGGAGATCAAAGATCTCTGTTTTCTTTGTATGACTGCATGGTAGTTTGTTTTACAATTAAATGTGTTCATAGAATGAAGAGACATTATGCCATAATGAAATTGTTTACACAGATATATGTAATATAAAATCATCCCATATGTGAAATGTCACTCATCACATTGTTTCATATCTTGTTAGTCTTATATAAGTCTCTAAACATTCCTTCAAAGAAACTGGTTTTAACCAGTTTCTGTCTTCATTACATCCAGTTTAGAAGAAGTATCACCAATGTATGGTTTGTGACTCCATTAAGAATAAAAGTTTAGTCTCTTCTTTTCCAGCATGTTTTGTTTGTGAAGGAAACATAACATGTCATTACTATTATTTCACAGAGACACATGGACATCTTGCCTTCTACATTGATAAAGTAAGTTTGCAAATAATAATCCTTATGTTTAGGATGAGAAGCATAAAGATGTTGATAGTGCATTTAATCTTATTGAAAAGCGTTGGACACCAGTTTACATTTAAGTGATTTTTTTTTTCATAGTTCTACATATATGTAATATGTGTTATCCTTTTTGACTGTTTCTGCAATGCTATTCTGAGGTTTGGGCAGAATATATGATTCTATTTATCGTGATGCTGGTTGCAGTAGCTTTTCACTAAATTGCCCATGTACTCAGGTCTTCACAGAACAATGTTACTTTTTTTTAGCTATTATTCCTCAAATCTAGTTCAGACTATATTTCTGACCACAAAAAGTTATTTGATGGAAAGCCATAATGCAAAAATGCAGATTACTTAGATTATGACTAATTAAAATAATCATCATTGACAGTACGCATCTGCTTATAGCCTGGTTGTTAACATAACTGAAATAAAGTTGGGAAGTGTTCCTTCACATACCTAATATATGAAAGCATGCTCATCTCACGTTTAATTTATAGATTTTGGAAAACACTCTCTGTCCCCATAACTGCTTTCTCTTTCCTCTGCTAAAAACAAGTCCCAGATGTAACTGTTGAGTTACATTTTATTATCTAATGTACAGTCACAAATCTGTCATGTGTTTGATTCCTGTTTAAAGACTGAGATTTTGGTATCTTGAGACTTCATTTCTCAGCAAAATGCACTAATCTCAGAGTTAGTACTTGTAAATAACAGTGGTGTTTTGGGGGACAAATTTACACTGAGGGTGTAGGGGGATTAGATCATCTAGTAAAATAACCTTAAGTGTGAACCAGGGAGATTACATTTTTATTATTTCACTGGACATTTGATACCTAATGACTGTACTTCTCCGGATGATAACTTGTACATCAAACGTCTGTGTGGTGCTGCTTAACTCTTTCTAGTTATAACAATTTCAATGCCTGCTTGTTGATCACAGAATGGTTGCTTTAGAATGCATGGCTAATAATAACTATTCTATCAGTATACAAACCTCTGTTCCACATGCTTTTATTTCCCTATCTTAAAATCCAGTAGACACATGAAAAATCACATAATGACCAATACACTATAAAAGAAAAATGTTCAACTAACAGGAAAAATATGCTATTAATATTAAACCCATACTTAATATGTCTCATGTTTGTGTGCATTAAAAGTTGACTCGTATTTTCTTTTTTTTTTTTTTTTTCTGAGAAATGTTACATTAGAATCCCATATCATGGCTTTGTTCAATTTTTAAAGGTAAATTCAAAGTGGGTGACAGCCAATCATATCTTCTTGTCTGAAAAAAAAATAAAATAAAATATGTATGTATTGATATCAGCTTGAGTAAAACACTGCTTGTGAAAATATTGTAAGGTACAGTAGGTAAAGATCTCTCACCAATGTATGAAATTGTGCTCTTCCTTGCCGTAATGTATTTCATGTACATACAAATAAATCATAATATTAAATATTGTTTATCATATTTATTACAACAGATTTTGGATAATCATATGAAATGTCCACCTTTGTCCACTCTTGATTATCAACCAGACCTCTTAAGTCAATCTATAGTTACAGATATCACAAAATAGGCAATCAGTTTCCATATTACATGTGCATAACAGCTGTGTTCAAAGCATCATAACAAGGGCCAGTAATAGCGACCGTATCAATGACATTAAAGTACAATTTTCACATGCCCATCTTGAAACACTGGCATGCTAAATTTATTACCCACTAGATTTTTACTCTGCTGTCAACAGACTTGTTATAAGCAATGTTATCATCTTTTATGCCACATCAAAATGTATCTTCTTTCAGAAGAAATAATTCTCATCACAAGATGAAAGAACAGGTATTCAGACATGTAGTTCAATGGATGTAGCCTGCATTTTTCCTGAATTGATATCCTGCATATAATGCTTGATATAAACATATTTTCAGATCACCAAGTTTGCCATTTCAAACAGTTGTACTTTATTCTATTCCATGCATAAGACATTGGTGACTATCTACTTTCTAGTTACCATTTACTTATGTGAAAATAATTATATTATTTATTTAGAATAAAGATACTGGGCGGAATTTAATAAACCCTCCACACCTTTTTCCATGTAGGGATCGCACCACACTGCTAACATGGGCATGAACAATTTTAGATTCATTAAGTGCTGCTGAGTAGTGCGCATGGGCGTGCCAACACCGTACCTTCCCTGGAATGCAAATCACATCATAAGCAGATGAAGCTCATGCAAATAAGGCAGGTAGAGCAATCCAGCAAGTAGATAGGCAGCTCTGCAGACCCCATGTCAGCGTCCGTAATGTACTCAGAAAATTCCCATGCAGAGGACTGTAGACAGATGAAAGGGGCTGTAAAAATGTAGGGAGATATGTAGATATAGCATGGCACACACAGATATAAGCAAAGCTATCCACTTTGTGCTCCAAAAGTTACAGTAAACATATTAAAATAATTTAATTGTCTTAATAATCTTAGCATGTTTGCGAGGTGCCCCACAGGGTGCAAACATGTCTTATAAAAAAACTGGAATAATTACATGTTAAATATTAATAACATGAGACAGAAATGTATTACATGAGACCACAGATGTTCCTGATCAGGAAAATTTAAGGTGTCAAACACCTATCCTATACAGATAGGCTAAAAACCCTGTCCCTCTACTCAGTCTCATACAGACTGCTCAGAGGTGGCCTGTGTCTGGCATACAAGGCCATCTCATATTCAGCCTTGATGGAGTTGCTGCATATTCGTAAGTCAAACTCCACACCCACAGCCCACACGACCTGGTCTGTGACATTAATAGAACTTGTTGGCAGGATAGATTTGTGTCCCAGTGACTCCCCCATATGTGGAATACACTTCCTCTCCATGTCAAGCAGAGTACCTCACTAGCCCTCTTTAAGAGGAACCTGGATGTCTAGATGGGAAAAAGAAAATATACTCCTGGGATCCCACCTGTGTCCCTGTTAGACAGGGAAAACAGGTGCTGGCTTTGTGGGAACATGGGTGAAATTCTTGGCTAGGCTTATAAGGGCTTCCAGGCCAAAAGCCTAGTATCATCCTATGAACCTATGAACCTATCCACTATTTGTACAGCAGCAGCCATGCATTTTGACAGGTTTTGTAAATGAATCTGGACTCTTAAACCCCAGAGAGAAGGGTGAGGACAACCTAAATATGTTATCAAGCCAATTCGACCAAATTAGTTGTGTCCAGTGGATATGTGTGCAAAATGGAGAGCTATGTATCTGGCAATTTTTTTTTTTTTGTGGGACAGGTGCCCATTTATTTTCAGGACAGAGTGGAATGTTAGAGAAGAGACATAGGTACGTGTGGGGAGGTAACATGGGTAGGAGTGGATGCAATAGCAGACAGACAAGTCAGACAAGACAGCAGACAGGGGCAATGTGTGACACATGTGGGGGGTAAAACACCTTAGATGGGGAGGGTGTTATGGAATCAGAGCCGCATGTACCTCCAGATGGCAGCATCATGAATGACATACCCACCTATGGGAAGTCAACACTGCTCCTTCACTGCCCCAAAGATGGCTGTGCTGGAGGCTGGGCACCAGGGCCAGCTTGCCCCACCCAATTGGCCAGTGTGCCCTCAGTCTGGTCCAGGAGATGTTCATCGGTCTTATGAATGATCCTCATGATGCGCAGTTCCTGGTGGGTGACTGCAGCCCCTCCATAAGGCTCATAAGGCTGTACTTCTATCCCTTTAGCTATGGGGATATGTGGAATTCAGCTACACCTTTACATATACATCTCAGCTACCGATAAGCACTGCTGAGCACCGCACCTTGCTGCGTGAACACCCTCAGCTATGCTTAAACATGAACTTTAAATGAATAATTAATTGCATCTGGTTTCTATTTTTAGATGTCTGGCAGGTGTCACAGCACTGCTTAGCATTTCTGAACTCCATGCTGTGCCACACAAACATCCTTTTTTTTAAATAAAAAAAAAAATAAATAAAACAAAACAAATAAACATTTAAAACCATAAAATAAACAATTGACTTTATACAATTGGACAGTGCAGGGATTGTCTTACTCATCTGTAGACACTGTTGGCACTGCACTTCCTAAACTGATTTAATAACTGTGTTCCATAGCTCTCCCTTGGCAATGAGCCATGATTAATATGTATGGTGCATTGCCAAGGAGGAACTGTGTATGCCAACATGGTAACATTCTGTGTAGGCTCTACAATGTGCCTACAAGGAGTTTATTAAATCATGTGGGCAGTAAAATCTGTTAGGAATTCAACTAATTTTTGTCAGCATAAATCTGTTAGGAATTCAACTAATTTTTGTCAGCATAAATTCAACAATCTCCTACATGAAATTGACTGGACTCCCCCTAAACTACTACCCCTTAATGATGCAGTACTACACTTTAATAACACCTTCTTCCACATACTTAATACCCTAGTCCCAAGTCATATGAAAATAATCAAAAATAACTCAGCCCTATGGCTCTAAAGAATGTAAAGAACTGATGAAGCAAAGAGACTTAGCCTGGAAAACCTGGAAACTAAACAAAAATGAACAAAATCATGTCAACTTTAAAACACTATGTAACAGAGTGACAAATTTAATCAACAAAGATAAGAAATCACACTATTTACAGCTTCAACTATAGCACAAAACCAACTCCACAAAATTTTGGGGTTTCATTTCTACTCTACTTAACCCTGGGACAAATAGAGATCACACCCCATCACCTGATACCCCTCCATCACAAATAGCCAGAAACTTTGATAAGCACTTTAGAAAGTCAATAGCACTCTTACTAACACCCCAAACACTGGACCCCCCACCCCTCAACCTATTTAGGCACCAGTCCTATACCATCTACTATCTCTAAATCCTTTCATTATTAACCCCACTACTCAAAAATGTCATACAAACCCCATTTTCATTTCAGCCCATACCCACAAAAACCATAAAGAAACTGCTACAAAACTAAAACCCTGTTCCACCTTGGTTGATAATCTTTCACCACACTACCTCAAAGTGGCTGCCAACTCAATTGCCTACCCAATTAGTATCCTTATAAATGGGTCTTTATCCAGATCAGAAGTACCAATCATATGGAAACAATCTCACATCACCCCATCCACAAAGGAGGCAACTCTTTTGAACTAACCAATTTCCGTCCTATATCCACCTTGTCACCCATATCCAAAATTCTCAAGAGAGATATCCATCAGTATATAATGCAATATCTATTTCAAAACAATCTTTTAGCACAAATCCAACATGGTTTCCAACCCAGCTCCAGCACAGCTACAGCCCTGTTATCCTTTATGACACCGTGATCAAGACCAGAGATGCAGAATGCTATACAGCCTCAGTATTCCTTGACCTCTCTAAAGCCTTTGAATAGGTCTCTCACCCAAAATGGTTTCAGAGCTACTTCAAGGATCATAAGATCAACTGACAGATATGCACTGAACTAGTACAAAATAGCACAAAATATACTGAACCTACTGATATTGCCAACATCCTGGCAGATAAATTCAGTGCAAACTTCACCCCCCCTCTCACCTCCAAAAGGGCCCACAACAATACTGGAAAAGAGTAGTGTCCCAAAAATCACAGATGCACAGGTGAAAACAGCTCTTTCAAAAGCCAAAAACACAGCATCAATGGGACCAGATGGTGTCCCATGCTGCTTCTTGCATGAACTACAGAACAAACTAACCCTCCACCTAAACACACTGTTCATCCTCAGCCTATCCACAGGCTATGTGCCCATAGAATGGCGCACAGCAGTGGTTATTCCTTTCCACAAAGGAGGGGCAACAACTGACCCTGTTAACTATTTCCCCATAAGCCTGACTAGCCTGGTCTGCAAGGCTATGGAGCGCATCATCATGGAACTCATTAACAAAGACATTGGGAACCTTCAAACACTTGACTCGATTCAGATCTGCTTTGTTAAGGGCAGATCATTCCTACTAAACCTGGTTGACTTCTTTCAGACACTCACCAAGGCCATAGATGAGGGAAAGGTGGTTCACACAGCCTACCTTGACCTCCCCAAGGCTTTCAACACCATTCCCCACTCGGGTATTACAGAAAAACTCACCAGCCTGAACATAAACCCCTACATCATGAGATGGGTTGCCAACCTGCTTACAGACAGAACTCACATGATAAGAATAGCGGGCTCCAGGTCCGACTCTAAACCAGTCACAAGTGGTGTCCCACAAGGCTCGGTCCTGGGACCCCTACTGTTCGGCATATACTTCTAAGAAGTACAGGCAAACACAGGAGGACTATGGCTTACCAAGTTCACTGATGACTGCAAACTGGGAGCCATAATTGACTCTCCGGCTGACACGGACATCCTCCAAAAAGGCCTTACTGAGGCAGACACCTGGTGTCAAAGTCATGGCCTCAAGCTAAATGCCAAAAAATGCATAGTCATCCCATTTTGGAAAAATAAAACACCCACAAATTACCACATAGGTGGCAGCCCCCTTAATACAGAAGAGGTAATAAGAGATCTGGGGACCCAAGTAGATAGTAACCTCTCCTTTGACAATCATATTGCCAAAGTAGTTAGGAAATCCTTCTATGTGGCCCATCTAATTACTAAAGGGTTCACATCTAGAAATAAAGAGGTTATAGTCCCCCTCTACTCGTCACTCATTAGACCCATCATAGAGTACAATGCCCCATTTGGGATGTACCTCACAAGACACTTCCAACAGCTGGAAAGACCACAAAAGTTCCTCACCAAGAGGATTACTGGCCTCAAACATATGTCCTATGTAGCCCGTTTGAAAAAACTCCGGCTGTACTCAGTGGCATATCGCTTACTCAGAGGTGATCTCTGCCTGACTTACAAAGCCATGTCTAACTTAGAATTCATGGACATGCTCCACCTAAAGAAATCCAAGTCACTGCGAGTCTAGTGAGGTAAACCTCGCCACAACAATAAATAGAACATGCTGGAGGGATAGATTCCTGTCACAGAGACTCCCCATGCTTTGGAACAAAATTCCAAATTACATCAGGCAGAGCCCCTCACTAACATTCATCAAGAGAAACCTTGACGAGTGGATGGGTAACAGAAAATACACCCCTGGGATCACTTCATTGGCTCTGCTTGACAGAGGATCAGTTAATTAATTAATGGGGCAGTGAAAGCCGACACACTCTGGCTAGGCTTATAAATGCCCTTGGGCAGATAGCCTAATACCTACCTATGAACCTATGAACCTATAAGCAAGCAGTACAATGGTCCAACAAGCTCTTACCCTTTCTCCACAGCTCTGCTGGAGTTCCTCAAGGCTCCATCCTAGGACCCCTACTCTTCAACATTTTCTAACAACCTTCACACTTCCTCCCACCCTGGAACATTCATTCAATATGCTGATGATTCCACCATATTCTGTACAGCTCAATCACTACCAGAACTGCTTTCAAAAGCTGAACAGTCCTTTACAGCACTTGAATCCTGGCTAAAAAATGCCCAACTTTCTTAATCCAAAGAAGACTAAATTAGTACTTTTCCACCCAAAAAACATGTCTCCTGTCACCGATCATTTCAACATCTTTGCATCTGACAACATTGCCATAGAAATAGTGCAGGAAACCAAGCTTCTAGGAGTAATCATTGACAATAAACTTTCCTTCGACCACCATATACAGCAAAATCTAAAGAAAACTCATCAAAAACTGGGATTCTTGTATAGAAACAAATGTTTCTTAACTACAGCAACTCAAGTTTCCCTAGCAAAAACCTTTTTACTTCTTACCCTTTTTTACAGTACTCCTATCCTAACTAATTTACAAACTTCTACCCTAAGCAGGGTGAAACAATGCTACAACAAAGTGGCTAAGTTTACCAAAAACTCTAAATGTCACAGACATCACTATGAAGCACTACTAGAACTAAAATGGTTTGCACTTCCCAACCAACTTGCATTTATTCAGGTATCGACTTTATACAACCTTATTTTCAAGCCTACTGCCTACCCTGCTCTATTCAACGTATTCACACCTTATACACCAAATAGATCTCTACAATCAGAAGACAAAAATCACTTTGCTATCTCAAAACCCACAAAAAAAAAAAAAAAAAAAAACAGGTCACTCTCTCTGTATTTATATTTTGTCTCTAAACTATGGAATTCACTACCTCTAGCTACCAGGTCTATGCCTGGCCTAACCTGCTTTAAAACCTCTTTAAAAAATCATCTCAAAAATACATTGCTCTGCTCCTATTTAAATCCGACATAATGCTCAGCCCCTCATCTTTTTTTCATGCTAGCTTCATTTTCTTCTTCTTCTGTTGCATCTCACTCTTTCACAGTCTACAAGATCCTAATGTCTCTCGTATCCCCTTTTCTGTTTCTATACCATATCCTTAAGCTACTGCTCAGTCTGCAATGCTTCTATTCTTCTTTCTGCATCACTAACTCTTCTGCTGTTATTTTTCTAACTGAAACCAAGATTTAATTTTTCATGTACTCTACCAAAATACTACTTTTGTATACTTTATCTACCTATAGGCTATGTATATGCTGTTAGAATTACTAAAATTGTCTATAATGATCTAACTCTATAGAATTATCCAGATGTGTAGTATATCTTGTAACCTAGCTTATGTTCTATCAGCTTATTTCTGTTTTTGGACTATAATGTATTTGCATTGCACTGTATGTGAAGCTTTTCTCCCCAGGCCTCTGCTGAAAATGGGTTCTGTAGACCCAGTCAGACCACCCTGGTAAACAAATGTCAAATAAATAATGGAACCTTGAATCCTTCTATGTCATGGCATATCCTAGATGTGGCAGCTTTGTAAAGGAGAGCCTCAGGCACTGATACAGCAGAGCTGCACTTCTGGCTGTCTTTAAGTGTAACATTTGTGGTATGATAAGCAATTTTAAACATGTATGGCTAAGCTTTATTTTTTGGCAGTCCTTTCTGTCTTTTGACTGCCTTTGACTGCTTGGAATGCCCTTGAGTGATTTTGTTTTCATTATGTTGTTGGAATATGTAATATATGGAATACATTTCAGCCATTTTTAGAGTTTTATCAGCTGACTGTTAACAGTTGCTGGTTGTCATTTTGACAATTTGACATATGTAGGATTCAACATTGGCCTGATTCTTGATTGTGACTGCTTCAACTGTGTATTGTTGGAGCCAGGGCAAACAAGAAAATAGTAACTAATGGGAAGTGTCTTTTAATTTCCAGTTTCCACTGGAATTTAGAAATGAAGAGTTCATAATTAATGAGTGATAGCCTCCCTTTGAGTATGTAATGCTCAAAATGTCTGCTTTAATCAACAGACACATTCTGCTTACTGTTGCAACTTGTCATATTTATTTGACTTGGCATCTACAATGTTTCAGAAAGTGATGGAACCTTTATGTTCTTCATTAACTAATTTCTGGTCTCTTAGCATTTGACATTTTATTAACAGTTGGTGCTTATACTCTTAATATTACTGTTGCTACATGTTTTACTTTCTCAGCTATTGATCTACATGACAGCTTTTTACAGTGTGTTGTAAATGTTTGCATTTCTTGGCAGATTGCCTTATATTTTATTTTTATTTATCTAACTTTAATTCTAACTTGTGCTATATCATTGCATTAAATTTTGCAGTCTGAATTCTATTTTTAGCTTTTTTTATCTATGTTTGTTTTGCCAGTTATTCATTGTTTTTACTGTACAATGTTATGTTATCAGCTTGGTAATAAATCTAAAGTTGAAGTTGACTGAATTGTTGGCAATCCTGGAGTATTTTTTCAAGACATGTGGACTGACTTTAGTCATTCATTATCTGGACTAGCAATGTTACATTGTGGTAGAATGTCTAGCTTTTTGGACGTTTGTATATATATATACATACACACACACACACACACACACACACACACACACACACACACACACACACACACACACACACACACACACAAGTGCACTCAAAGACACGTGTATGTCATCGACAAACATTTAATTCGATTATGCCTGCTCAGTTAATCAGACAAATAAGGTAAATCGGGAGGTACATCAACATGCTTCCAGCATCAGATCTTAACTAAACAGCTTGAACAAATAGTTGCTTTTGGAGGAAAATACCCTCACCAAATTTAGGTACACAGCACTACAGAAGTGTATGCTTTGGTAGGAATCTACCCGATGAGGATGTTGTGATTTTGTATGTGAACTCATAAAATGTAATGCACCATTTTTGTGTGATATTCAGTTTGCATTTGATGATTTTGTACCAGATGCAAAAAAAAAAAAAAATTGTGATGGATCTAATAGAGATCATTATTATCATCATCAACTCATTTATTTCCATTTTTTATACATGGATGGGGTGTCATGTCAGCAGTCACTAGCTCTATCAATACTTCACTGTTGCAGGACCTCTCTAACACAGTCTATCCTTCTCTAGGCTGAATCTCCTAATCTACTTTTGCCATCTTCCTATCTCTCCCATAGTTCTTTCACCAAATTGTCTTCTGCTGTCTTGACCATGTGACCAAGCGACTGTAATCTGTTCTCTTTGACCTTCTCTACCACTGGGGTTACTTTGGCTTCTGCTGTGGTGCTCTTTATTCTCTATCACATAGTGTGCATTCTACCACCCATCCAGGCACTTCATCTACATCACCTTAATCTTCTTTAATCAGCTCTGTCTTCATTGTCCATGCTTTTGAGTCATAGAAAAGTTCTGATTGCATCATTGTTATTTTTCCTGTCCCTCCTCGAAGATGAATTTCATTTGCAATCAGCTCCATCCTTCACTCACAGAGTATACTAGACCTGCCTTAGCCTCCCACAGACTTATCCTGACCTGCTATATTACTGTGAGCTTAGGTTACATTCCTCATCCCAGGATTGATGACCCAATGTCAGCTGCTACCCCCACAGCACCCCAGTACCTATGATGCCCATACCACTAGTCAAATATAGGTTGCCACAGTATGGGATTAACCCTCTGTGCTACAAGGTTGCTGATGGTCACACCCCTGTTTTGTATACCTTTCCTTAACGTTCACTTTCTTTGGCATTCATCTGTCACACAGTAGCCCATCCCTCAGTATCATTTGGCTGCAGCACCTTGGATGCTTTCTTTGGCCTTCTCATTGAGATTTTCCTTTTCCTTAGCCACCCATTTCCAGAAACTAGAAGATGTTATCCTGTTCTCCTATTCTCCCTTCTGTTTCAGTTTTCAATATCTTCTGATTTCACTCATGAGGTTCCATGACAACTATCTTATCTGCATTCAGTTTCATCCCACATGGCTTTAGTTTTTGCATTCCATTCTCCTATCATTTGCATGCATTACTGTTCAGATTCTGCTAGTAGCACCAAACCATCTGCATACAGCAGCTTTGTAGATCTGTTCTTTCTGACCCATGTCTTAATGTAGTCCATAGGCAATACATATAGCAGTGAACTTTGCAACTGCGGCTTCTCTTGTAGCCTGTTTGTCAGGCAACCAGTATTCCTTCTTAGCCTGATCTGTCTTATCTATCTCTCACTCCTTCCTGTACTACTTCTTTCTTTTGCTAACTTCTTGGACTTCTGTATTCCACTACCAGCTTTCCTTATTTACCTTATTTCCATTCATGGCTCTGTAACATATATTCTATAGTCTTCACTCATGCTGTTTTTGAGATAATGCCATCTTCTATGGCTCATTCTATTATACCTTCTTCCTGAGATAGCAGAGTCCTAAATATTTCTTTGAACTCTTATGCTTTTACTCCAGGGTTTCTGTTTAGTCTTTGTAGACCTTAGAGCCTTATCTGTCCTCTGCCTGTAGCTAACTAGCAGAGGTTTATTCTGGTGGCCAACAGTTTCACTGAGGATAACTTTACAATCTCTGAATTTACCCCACTGCAATTTTATTACTAGTAGAAAGTCTACCTGATTTGTAATTTGCATGTGATCCTGTGACAGTCTCTCTTAATAAACCATGTTTTGGCCACAAGTAAGCTACTTGTCATACAAGTTTAGAATGTTCTCTCCATCTATATTCTTGTCACCTCACCCACGTGGACCCAGGCAGTCCTCATATTTTGTTTTGTCTGATTGTCTGACCTGATAAGGACATTCAGGACCCCATTATCAGCACCAACTCACTGTGTTCCACTTTATCTAGTAAATTGTGCAACTGTTGCCTGAATGAACTCTTCCTTGCCATCACAGCCCTACCATGTGGCATAGGCTGAAATTATGAATACTGCTCTATCTTTACACCAGAGTCTAATTGCCACAAGTCAGTTACTAATTCTGATGATATCCCTAACTGACTTCTGAAGCCTCTCTTTCAGCACAATTCTGGCACCATTTTTAGTCTGCCCCCCCCCCCCCCTGTCCCGAGTAGTAGACTCTTTATCTCAATCCAAGTGACTTTGCTGTAAAGTAGACTCCCTCTTATCCGGTCTCCATTTAACTGGACTCTTCTCTAACCAGCCATATTTTTGTCAAGATTTTTTTTCCACAAATCAAATTTTCATTGCCAAGCCTAGGAAAAAGTACAGTGCACTGTAATCAGAAACAACATATTATTTAGTCCAGAAAGTAAAGTAAAGTTAATTAAGAGCACTGGTAATCAATACAATATATATAACTATTTTTAAATCTGATTTCCAACATGTAAATGCTATTTTGTATGCTTTTTTTTTGGATTAACCAGCCATTATTTATCCAGCCTAAGGTCAGGTCCCAACAAGACCGGATAAGAGAGAGTCTACTGTACTGCCCTTTCCTCCCGTCTCCTGGATACACAGGACTTAACTAACTAGCTAAACAAACAAACAGGTTGTCCAGTCTCCTTAACTTCCTGTCATCCATTTCCACCTGCATCCTGTCAGTGAGTCAATGACTGGGGGCCAGGGATAACTGCTAAGTTATTGAGCAGGTAAGTACTGCTTAATGTTTTCTAAAACATTACCTCCGTCATATGTGTGATACATACAAAAAATACATGAGAAGAGAAGAAGTGCAACTACATATTTATATTTATGTGTAGTTTGTATGTTAATTATATTTATGTTTTCACTCTTTTTTTACAAGGTGAGTGGACTGGTTCATTGACCATTTTACACCTTTAAACCAGGCTCATTATGGAACATATACAGAAGCAATCACTGAAGCACATCCCCCAACACAATACATCACACAATTAAACAAAGAAAGAAAAAAGGGAAAGGAAAGGGTGACTAACCATGTTCTCTGAGCCAGATCTTAATAAACTGTGAAGATTTCAGAGTTTACATTCTTGGTTAGACTTCAGGAGTACAACACAAAAGAAGCACGTGCTTCAGAATGGAATAAGATCTGATAATCCCTCGGGTTCACTGTTCTGGCTACTCTACAGCTACAAACCTCTCATTGTAGATGTGAACTGGCTGTAACTTTTCAAGCATCATTTCTAACAATCAGAAAATAGGATGAGTTGAAAACTGCAAAAATAGGCTTTAACAATCATTGACATTAAGCTACATCTTGAATGCATAGTTTCCATTTCACTGGGATCCCTGATTCATACCTCTTGATGTCTTTGCTCAAGAATTTTGAACAAAGACAAAACTAATGGTGGGTGGGGGGGGGGGGGGTCAAAAGGCAAAAATCAAGCATAATTTTTAAATATTACTCTAACTCACTTAAAATGTTAACAGAAATACAGGTTTTGCATCCACATGCATTTTTTGTACAATACAGAGCATCAAACTTTTATCATTACTGTCAAACTGTAATCCTCCATGCATGGCTCTAAACCTTCTATCTCCTTACCAGTACCAGAAGAAGTGACCCTGTGGGACTATCATGTTTGATTTGATTCTGAAGCATGTGCTTCTTTTGTGTTGTACTCCTAGAGTTTAATCAAGAATGTGGAGTCTGAAATCTTCATAGTGTATTGAGATCTGGTTCAGACACTACCTCTCTGAATGTGGAACACATGAACAAAATGTGGAACACTGTCTCTCATAATGTGGAACAATTTAACAAAATGTGGAACACCACCTCTCATACTGTGGAACAAGTGAACAAAATGTGGAACACTTCCACTCATAATATGGCAACGAACAAAATGTGGAGCACTTTTTTAACAACGCACATCTGATAGTTAAAATGCATTACTTTATACTCATAAAATTTCTATTGACAATTTAAAATGATCAAGCATTATTAAACATGGATTTCAGTTAAAAAAAACTTGCAACACTGAATGAGTGACTACCCATTTCAATGTAGAACTGCAAGGAACATGGACTTATGAAGACTCAACATGAGGAATGGTCCTCATAATGATGTACACTTGAGAGTTATGCCTCAGTGATTTATCATAAAATAATTTTTAATGGAGACACGGCAAAAATAAGGCCAAAATCAAGTACATTCAACAAAATTCTGGACATTTGAGAGGTACACCTTAAATATTGTTAAAATAAACAGTCATCAGTGCAGTCAGTGACTCAGACCACTGCACTGTTTAGCAAAGGGTTATACCAGGTGTCAATTTCCTCTAATTAAAAGAAGTGGCCCATCTCTGAGTTAATAATTGAACTGCTATTGTGAAATTTACTTACTAGTATTAGAAGTGGTAAGTTCTCACCCATGCATTGCAGACTCATAAAATCTCCATTAAAAACTCTCAAAACGATGTTTCAGCTCTTCTTCAATAAAGCTGCACAGTTGCATAAAATTCATCTCTATTAGGGATAGATTTTTATAGAATGGAATTTCAGTGGGGTTCACTTTTTCAAACTCAGTAGCTATAACCATAGCTGTCACCTGTCCATCTCTAAAATGAGGAACACTTTTTCTTATAATGTGTATCAGATGGGTAAAATATGGAACACTTAGTAACACCTTACTAACAACTTCACCTAGAAAGCTCATAGGATGGGTAAAATGTGCTATTTTTACTTATAAAAAATTATTTTGATGAATTGATATGATTCAATTTATTTTTCATGGATATCAGTTAAAAAATATTCCTAGCACTAAATTTGTGACAGAAGCTTTCAGTGTGGAACTTCGAGAAACATGAACATTTTAAGACCCCGTATGAGGAACATTCCTCATAATGAGGTACACTTGAAAGGTATGGCTATAACATAATTTCATATGTAGCTAACCTTCAGGATGGTCTGTCAGGCAATCTCTAAGCTCAAAGCCCTTCATTTGCTATACTATTGCAACTGCTGCCTGCATTTTCTTAAGAACAAATGGCTTTCAGTGCCTCACAGGGCCACTTTTCTTCTAAGTACCCTTATTTACAGGGTGATAGTAGACAGTACAGTGTATAAGGCAGCAATTTCTCTACATCTAAAACTGCATTATGTGAGAGATTCTTCTCTAGACTGGGACCTGATACTGGGAACCACCTGCTTTCAGACATCAGAAATCTAGAAACCATTAAAGGCTTCGAAATGCACTTAAAGAGCATTTATTTACTGAATCTACCAGCAACAGCTACCCTAACAATAGATAGGTAATTTACAACCCTATATCATAAATAATATAATTCATTTAATAAACTTTTCTCAACCTCTTAATGTGGCAACTTATGTGCAAATATTTCACATGCATATGAGTTTATGATATATGTGTATGATTGTATTGTATTTTATGCATATTTTATCCTGTATTTTGTATATATATTTTTCTCATTGTACTCTGACTAGATCTTTTAATCTAACCTTATCTACATTCAATCCTACTATTATGTTCTGAATTTTGCTATGTATGCATTTTGTATATAATATTGTTGATTGAAAGATCTTATTTTCTGCTCTTTGAGCTTGGGTCATGGATTAAAAGGGTCAATAGACTAGTCCACTCACCTAGTGAACAAATATTAAAAAAACAAAAAAAAAACAAATAAATAAACCTGTCCAGAGAATTGTTTCATCAGAGATCGATCACTATTTTTCTTTGCTTTGTTGTTTGTTGTGTATTAAATATAAGCTTCTGTTATACATTTGACTTGTTTGTTAATATTTTTAGGATGGAATTGGAGGGAGCACATGTGATGCCAAATTTTATCATTTTATTTCTTCAAGTTTCAGTCCCATGATACAAATGGGGATACCACTGACCTAAAAGATGACAGCTTGCTTGATGTTAAAAAAATGTATTCAGTACACTCAGTAAAAAAAGTCAAGTTAGTCTTGAAAGCAAACAGAAAATTATATCAAGCAAATTCTTTACTCAAACGGGAGGAATTGTGAAACTAATAGATAAGTTTCTATCTCTCTGTTGAATGAATGCAAATTATTAGAAGTTTGATTTGATAATATGTATTGGTAAAGTAATGATATACTAAACCACATTTTTCACATACTCTAACCCTTGATGTGACACTTCTGTTGCCTGTTGTTCGGTCATCCCAAGTATTGTCCACAGTAAACCTACAAAATTTGTTCTGGACTTCTCCCAATATTTTCATTTACTACAGTCATTTGACAGAAAACAGGATGGTTGATTACTACACTAGATTACTGCATGCTGCTAGATCTGAATTTGGCTATAAAAACAATGTTGTGATATAGGTAGTGGTAAGTTCATTTTGTGGTAACTGTTGACCAATTAGAAAAGACATGCATATATGATGCACGCCAGTCAATGTCTGATTTTGCAACATGTCCCTGATTTGCCTCACATTTTTCCTTGTCTCTTATAAGCATTTTGATTTTCTGGTAAATCTCTGAGGATTGCAGTCAGTCAGTAATGCTAGACATTCAAGATTTTGTACTATTTGTTAACCAGAAAATGCATATTAATGAACAGGTGGTTGTTCTATTAATGTTTTAAGTAAAACTAAACATACCTTTCAACCTTACATCATTATAAGGCGTGTTCCTTATTTTGTGTCTTAAAAATTCCATGTTCCACATTGCTCTACATCAAAAAGATTTATTTATTGCACATTCCTTATGTTTTTTTTAACAAATATTCAAAGTAAATAATATGAAACCAAATTGATTAATCAAGTTAATATTTTGTAGGATGAAGTAACAGTCTTTAACCAGGCATCCTAATTGAAATTCTAAGTTGTTAGCAAATATTCCACTTTTTGACCACTTTTTCTACATTAGAAATGGCAATGCCACATTTTGGACAAGAAAGGTTGAAAGCTATGCATAGAGCAACATTTAAAAATTGTGCCAGTTTTGGGGTCTTTGTCCACCCCACTCACCATTACTTAAGTTTTGTGTAGAATTCTTGAGCAAAGAATTTGAAAGGTATGATCATGCATTGTAGACTTGTAATATGTGTGATGATCTAGTATACATACATTATTAATTATTTGGTGCTTATTTGTCTGCATATTTATTTACATATTGTTAGGTGAACTAGACTACTTCTTGGGGTAGATATAGCTTTATCTTGTCTCCCATGCATGCCGTCAAGTTTTGGTTGGTGACTGAGAATGCAACTAAAGAACCTTGACTTAATGATTCTGCCTGGCTCAGTGTATACAGGAGCAGAAGAGAGATATTTCACACTGGTGCATAAGGTGAGACTGGATGTACTCAGGGCTGTTGCTAGGTTGGTTGTTAACCATTGGTAATGGCTGTGTATGGATGTGAATATATATTCTAGTACACAGCCTCAGTAGTAGCTGCAGTACTGTTGGCTTGATCTACTGGACAGGTCCAGGTACTTACTTGACCTAAGTACATGCAAAAACTGGAATGTCCATAGAGGTTCCTCACAAAAAGAATACAGGACATAAACAACATGTCTTACATGGATTACCTCAAAGCCCTATTTCTGTACTCTGGTTCCTACAGAATGTTGAGTGGTGATCTATGCTTGTCATATAAGGAATCCTTAGATCCCACTCAGAAGGACCTCTTGCATATCCACAAAAATTAGCATCAGAATTTCCTGATCTAGGGACTTAAACCTTGCTTTCAACAGAATTAAAATATGCTTGAGGCACACGTATGTGTCTCAAAGACTACACATTCTATGGCAGATGATCCCTATGCATATGAAGCAGAGTTTCTTCCCTAATACAATTCAGGCGTAACTTGAAACAGAGGAAAGGGAATCAGAAATTCACCCCTGCTCTGGCACTTAATGTCTCTTATGGATGAAAGCAGACTATAAATGCATGATCACCCTAAGCCCTAGCCTAGATATACCCCATAAAATAACCTTAGGTTACTAAAACTTGTCAAAAACATTTGGGATGCATAGCTAGACTTATAAAGGTCTCAGTGGTTGTTAACATAGTATACACCTGTTAACCTATGCATATATGAAACCTACCTCAACTTGTAGAAGATTTTTGCAAAATTTCCACTAATCTCCCATTAATGAACCCAAATGAGAGGGGTGCCACATTCACCTTCATTTTTACCAGCATCTAAGTAGCTGCATAGAAAAATATGTTCTTGTCCATTCAAAATATAATAGTAAATTCACTAATAAACCTCACTGGTGGACATACCTCTCAACTGTATCAAATTCCTTGTTATTTACCAGTTTTGAGGACAAAGTAATGGTGTGCCATGAATGTGTGCTTTGTGAATGGTTTAGAATATAAGAAATATGTTAAAGCAAAAATGGATATGAAGTATAAATTCAGTAGGGGGTGTGAGCCTAAGTTAACATCATTATTTGCTAATGTATAGTAATGTCTTACATTAACATTACCATAGTTGTCTTCCCTGCAGGAATGTGCTTTTGTTTGCAGTTGTAATGCTTACTGATAAACTTTAGCAGATAATTGTCTTATGTAAGAAATTATCTACATTCTTAAAGGTCTGCCAGAAATGACCAGAGATTAGGTGTAAGAAACATATGGAATAATTCTTTGATGTTCTAGTACAGTAAATAATACACTATATTATTTCTATCAATTATTATATCTCAGTGGGGTACTAATGCAGGGTTGTGGCAAAACCTTATAACCCAGGACTTTCTTGAATCATAAGTTGTTCAGAATTTGTTTAGAAATGTTTTGTTTAACCTGTTTCTACAGTTATTTAGTTGGTTGATTGACATTCTCAGGTGATGTATTTATTTGGTTAGTCAGTCAAATGGCACTTCCCCAGTTATAGAATATAATCTCTTGACTGTGTCACCATGTTTGTGCCTTTGTTTTGTTCCCCCATTGTTTGAGGCTTTGTCCAGATTTCTTGTTTTAAGAGATTGATTAAGAGGAATATTGGTCCGTTTCTCATAAAATTGTAGTTTTCTGGCAAATTACTGGTAGATCTTTGAGGACTGAAGTCAGAAAATAATGGCAGGCAGCACAGCAGACATGATATTTGATTTTCAGACTTCATCATTCCGAAAATTGATGCTATGCAGAATCTATTATTCTGTCAACATTCTATGTTTGGAAGAGCAATATTTAAAATGTGCCACTATGTTTTTGCCTTTGTTTTGTCCCCCCATTATGTGGGGCTTTGTCCAGATTTCTTACTGTAAGAGACTGAGAGGTATATGGGTCCATTTCTCATAAAGTGGTACTTTTCTGGCAAATCACTGGTAGATATTTGAGGACTGAAGTCAGAAAATATTAATATTAATAAAACACTATTGTTCTTCTGTTTATTTTTGTGTTTAATATTTTGTCTGTTTTTCAATTTGCATTTAAAAGTTGGTAGCCCACAATTCCATCAGAGTGGGGGGGGGGGTACATAATTATGTATGCAAATTCTATGTTAATCAGCATACAGATTTTTGGCCAGTTGTACCTATTTTTCATGGACCTTAGTCCAGATTTTTTATGATTCCAGGTCGAGAGGTATGCTGGTGGACCTTCCACATTAAAAACATGTATAACAAAAAAAAGAAAGGAAAAAAGGAAAATAATGAAACGTAAAAATGCCTATTGTCATTTCTCATGACCACACTGAAACATGCATTTAAAGAACTTAAGAGTGCTATCAACAAAGGTAAAGATGAATATGAACTGAAGCTCTCTAGTTATACCAAGAAAAAAAGTGTTAATCATTTTTCAGTTATGTTGGGAAATTAAGGAATAATGTTCAACAATGCACTGAGCTTGTCCCTAAAAATATCACATATCCCAGTCTCGAGGATGTAACCAATATATAACAAGACATATTTAGTTCTATGTTTACCCTACCTACCCACCACATTGCATCCAGTATCCCTGAAAATGTAGTTTCTCCTGATCTCACCCTGTAACACTCTTAGAATCCCTGTCAAAAGCTAAAAATAATGTTCCTAGGAGATCAGACAACATAACAGGTTGCATTTTCAAATGTTACAATTGTGCACTGTCCAAGCCCAGGCTTAAACTGCTCATCTTCAACCTATCAACATGATTTGTCCTTCATGCCTGGAGAACAGCCACTGTGAATCCAGTACACAAGCATGGCCTCTTTAAAGAGGTTATTATAGGCTTGTCAGCCTCACCAACCTTACATGCAAAGCCATGGAATACATGATATTAGTATTCATTTATGCAAACATATGCAACTTAATTTATTAGATTCCATTCAGTTTGGTTTTGGGAAAGGCAGGCCCTGCCTCCTGAACCTAGTAAACTTCCTTGAAAGAGTTGCAGAGCATGTGAACTGTGATCACTCTTTGCATTCTGCTTATATTGACTTGACCAAAACTTGAGACACAATCTCCCGTGGTGTTATTTTTGAAAAGTTAAGCAAACTTAATGCAAACCCATACAGCAAACTGGCTATCTAACAGATCTCAAGTAGTGGGAGTTGCTTGTGCCCTATCTGAACATAAAATTGTAACTGGTAAGGTAGCACAGGGATTATTGGACCCTCTCCTGTTAGACATTTTTTGTGCAGACAGCCAGTTGGCTGATGACTGCAAGCTGGATACTGTTATTCAGTCATCTACTGATACTAAAGTGCTACTAAAAGGATTGGAATATGCACATACTTGCTGAACTAAAAACTATATCAAACTTAATACAAAAAAACTCAACACTGTACTGATTAGCAAAACAAAAAGTTGTACCCACCTCATATGGTATGAGTAGTACTGCTTTTCAAACAGATACAGTCACAAGAGACATGAGTACTTATGTGGACATCTTTTTTTCATTCAGTTATCATGTTTCTACCACAGTAAGTAGATCTTTCTATCTAGCCCAGTTAATTTCAAAGGGAATATTTTTAAGATCAAAGAAAGCACAGTTGTGAAAAAACGTCTTACTCATAACAGTAAATGTTAGAATTTCTTCACTGCTGCAGTTGACTATAAGGATAGATTCCTGCCCCAGAGACTTCCCATACTCTGGAACAGGCTACCTATCTATGTCAAGCAAAGTTCTTCATTAGCTCTCTTCAAGAAAAATCTTGTTGAGTGGATGGGAAATAGGAAATACACCCCGGTGATCACTTCTGTGTCTTTGCTCGACAGTGGCACAGGAAAATAACTTTCTTGGGTGGTGTAAGCCAGGAACCTTGTTGGCTAGGCTTATGTAGGCCCTTGGGCCGATAGCCTAGTACCTACCTATGAACCTATGAACCTATGAACCAAGGACACAGCTCCCAGTCAGCTTGCCAAAGCTCTAATTCCCCTCCCTCTCACTCAGTCTGGCTGCTGATAGGTTGCATTCTTTTTGGAGGGAAGTATATTAGCGACCACAGGGAGGTAAATGTTCAATGATTTGACTGCCTCAGGAAAGGAAGGTAGGTTCATCCTGAGTCAACAGTCAATAATCACAATACAATTAATCCAAACAACAACAATAATGCAGTTTGTAGTGCTTTGTGAAGAAATAAACAGAGGACTAAGTTGCTGCCTCCAGAATATTTTGAGACTCCACCCCTTTTCAGTATGCCATTAAAGATTATAAGACACTGACAGAATGTGGCTTATCTTGTCTGAAATAGTTACAGCATGGCAGGAATAGCAAAAAAAAAAAAAAAAAAAAAAACTATAACCACAATCAATATACCTCTCAACTTGGAAAAATCAAAAATCTAGACAAAGGCCCATGAAAATTAGCTACAACTGGCAACATTCTGGGTGTTGAATAACATAAAATTTGCATGTATAATTATGTAACCCTGCCCACACTCCAGTGTAATTATGAGTACCAGCATTTAAACATGAATGGAAAAACAGACAAATATTAAAGTACCAACATTTAAACACAAATTGAAAAACAGACAAAATATTAAATAGCACAAACTATAACCAGAATAATAGTGTTTTATTTTTATTAACATTTGAATCTGTATCTGAGTTTGAGCTTGTATAAAACTAAAATGCAATTTTCTTTATAAAAATAAAATTAACTGTTATACTAATATTAAATGACTAATATTAAATGGCATAAAATATAACCAGAACAATAGTGTTTTATTTATATTAACATTTGAACTTGTATAAAACTAAACTTAAAGTTGCTTTTATAAAAATAAAATTAACTGCTACAGTTATATAAAATTAAAATAAATATAATTTGTATAAAGAGAATTCTAAAAACGAATGCTATATTTTCTATTTTTATAAAAGCAAATTTAATTTTAGCTTTATACAAGTTCAAATGTTAATATAAATAAAACACTATTATTCTGGTTATATTCTGTCCAATTTAATATTAGTCATTTAATATTAGTATAGCAGTTAATTTTATTTTTATAAAGAAAATTGCATTTAAGTTTTATACAAGCTCAAACTTTATACAAGTTCAAATATTAATAAAAATAAAACACTCCCCCAGATTCACTATGCCCTGCATGGTATGCAGGATCAGTGCAGGAGCTCTAGCAGGCAATATGTCTGCCGTGCGATCCTGGAACAGCCTGCAGGGGAGTGCACGAGAGCTCCTGCACTAATCCTGCACGGACTAAGCCCTTGTATGCAAAATCACCCCATTTGCAGGAGAAATCCATGCAAATGAGGTGATTTTGCGATCCAGGAAGCTTGTGACCATCCGTGTAGGACTAGTGCAATCTGCAGAAATGTACTCGGTTAGTAACTGAGTACATTTCTGCAAAATCCAAAACGGAGCTGTGATAGCTCCAAATAAAGGCTGCATATCATTGAGGAAGCATGCCAATGATCAAGTATAAGACCACTGGCATTGCAAACAAAACAAAAAATTAAAAAATCAACTTTTATTTTTTTTTAGCCGATCTTGGCTGTTTAAGTGTAGGGCAGTGGCACACAAATGGGATCAGGGGGAAAATAAAATAAACCTAAATTAAGCATTCTAACTAAAATCAGTATTCTGCCATGCAAGTCAATTGTAGGCAGAAGACAACATGGCCAGTGAGTAGTGGTTGCTAAGGGAGGAGGCTCAGTGTGAGACATGTAACTATGCATCAGCAGGCAATCCTATGCAAATGAGGGGAATGATAGTGAATCCCAGTTTTCCCCAGCATGTGAGTCAGGTCCCAACAGTGTAAGAGCAGGAATAGAGCAGTGGAAGCCTAGGAGTTAGGTGACATCATGGGGGGTGTGTGTCAGGCATACTTTAAGCAGATTGGAGCCCTGTGGCTTGGGTTTGCTCCTAGTTTGGCACAGCTAAGCTAGTGTGTGTGTCTAAACCTGCCTAGCACTCTTTACAAAGCCTAAGTGGGTGTGCACGCCGTGCACCGGGTTTTAAAGGTTGTAAAACAAAGTTAAACCAAGAAATAGCAGCACTGTGCACATTTGAGCACTCTGTTTGCACCGCACATGCACATGGGCTTAAACAGGAAGGCAATGGGAAAGGAAAACAGCAGTAGGAAGGTAATCAAAGAGAACTAGCTTAGCTGAAAGGTGAAATGTATCAGAATCAGCCAATTACACAGGCAGCAGCCCAACCCAGCCCAGAACACCACTATAAACTAAGCAAACACCTTTACCTCTGGTTTTTCCCACACTCTACACCACTGGTGTAAACAAGCAGGGAACTTTTAACACTCACAGCAGAAAATGATAGGGGCTGCAATAGCTATCATACAACTTGTAGAAGAGGCTGAGGGTGGTGAGGATGTGAATGCTGTCGACCAACCCACAGTGAGGAGACGGAGAAGAGTGTACAGACACAGGATAACCTACCAGGGGGTACATGAGCTGGAGATAGTGGAGTGCTATAGGGTGGACAGCGACCTCCTACAGCATATTGTTGAGCTGTGCCGGCCATGCCTCACACACAGAGCTAACAGAGGGGAACCCATCCCAGTGGATACCAAGGTATGTGTAGGCCTAGGAATACTAGCTACAGGTACCTTCCAAAGGCCAACTGGGGATATGATGGGGATTTCACAGGCATCAGCATCCAGGGTAATCTAACAGTTCCTGGATGCCATGTCAGCACATGTCGGTGAGCACATATATTTCCCCAACACACGTGAGGCATTGGCCAACAATATGCAACTGTTCCACCAAATAGCAGAATATCCTGAGGTAGTAGGTGCCATAGACTGCACACTCATATGCATCAAAGCACCACCCGGTGAGCGGGGTAGGGTCTACATCAACCACAAGGGCTTCCCCTCCATCAACTGCCAGGCCATGTGTGATGCCCAGGGCATAATAATGAATGCGTGTGCTGGCTGCCCTGGAAGCTATCATGATTCCCACATCTGGCATCTGATGCAGCTGTACCAGAGATTTGCCAATGGAGACATCCCTCATGGTCATCTAGTTGGGGATGCTGGATACTCAATGGAGCCGTGGCTGATGACACCCATCAGAAATGCACACACACCCGAACAAAAGCTCCATAATGAGGCACACGCACAGACCAGAATTATAGTAGAGCATGTGTTTGGGATGATCAAGTCATGGTTCTGGTGCCTGGACACATCCAGTGGAGCCTTGCTGTACTCACCAACTACATATACCCAAACTGTTCTTGTATGTGCCATGCTACACAATATGATCCTGCAGAAACAGCTGCAGCAGGAACAGCACAGGGCAGGGCCACACAGTCCCCCCACCATTACCAAGGCCTGCACAGGCACAGACTAACTCAGAGGAGGAACAACCTAGGCCTTCCCCAGTAGGCAGAAGGAGGCATGCCCAGTATGCCCTGGCCTTGGCAAAGAGGCAACGCATAGCACATACACTGATGCAGGAGGGAACCAGGGAATAACACCTCTCTCCGACTCTCGTATACAGTAAAAGGGATGCCAAATATTATGCTACCTGTGCCTAACCATGTGTAGGGAGTGTACTATGTGCATCCGACATAGGCAGCCCTGCAGCACAACCCTCAATACTGGGACACCCACAAGGTAAGTGACTCACACATGCCAGTCGGGGGGGGGGTCACATAACCAACAACAGTCACAGCCAGCGGGACAGGTGTAGACAAACACAAACAAAGACTGTGCTATGGCCTCTGAATGAGGCCTATGGGTACCACCCCCCCCCAAGGCATACACAGACAAACTACAGCAGGTCAGGCAGTGAGATGTCAGTTCTAAAGGGTAGGAAGTCAGAAACCAATATGTGGGCAATTAAAAGCTAAGATCTGTAGTACACTGGTATGCCTCTAGCCAGAATGATAGGTAAGACTACAGATTGAAATGGAGTACCAGACATACCAGTACAGTCCTAGCAAATGTGTACAAGTGTCAGGTTTGCCCCCTCCATCCTACATAGAAATATAGAAACAGTCAGGTGTGCCCCCCAATCCTGTGTAGAACTGTCGAAATAGTCAGGTGTGCCCCCCCATCCTACATAGAAATATAGTAACAGTCAGGTGTGCCCCCCCAATCCTGTGTAGTAATGTAGAAATAGTCAGTTGTCCCCCCCATCCTACATAGAAATATAGTAACAATCAGGTGTGCCCCCCAATCCTGTGTAGAAATGTAGAAATAGTCAGGTGTGCCCCCATTCTATGTAGAAATATAATAACAGTCAGGTGTGCCCCCCCAATCCTGTGTAGAAATGTAGAAACAGTCAAGTGTGCCCCCCCGCTACGCAGAAATGTAGTAACAGTCAATGCGAAATGATCGATGGATATCCTGCAGAGATAGCATGCTACCTGTCGGTGTACAACACAAACGTTAGCACTGCAGTACAAACTACCTGGACTCGATCCACACATGCAATACAGACAGCCATACTGGGCATGCTCACACACTTACAGAAATGAAGGCAATGTCAGTCAACAACATACTGAAAGGTCATACTGGGCATGTTCACAAAAACACATGAAGGCATTGTCTGCAAACACCAGTGGACCAGACATATATGGCAGTCACAGTTGTTAGTGCAAACACTCGTCAGTATGCACCACTCATGCCTTGAAAGTACAGTGGATAGGAATACAGACATATATGTAAGGACAAAACACTATAATAAGCCAAAGATAGACGGACATACATGTATGGAAGAGGGTGACTGTGACAAAGAGCCATCCAAGCCTGTCCCACCCAGCACACAGCCAAAGGGCCTCAAACACATGAGGTGCATATGTCACTCACTGCAGATACTAGCCGCCAGTATCTGTCAGCATGACTGAATATGTGGTGCATGTGCCAGCTGTGCAACATGACTGTACAAGGAAGAAGTCATCTAGCAGCTGTACACACGTACCTGTGAAATATGACTCTGTGTGTGCCTGCATGTGGTGTGTCAACCCTAGATGAATGGGTTATGGTCCATGCACACACAGTGCCCTCCCCATAGCCCTACTATGACAAGCCTGCTGAGGTCATCCAGTGTGAAATACACCTTTGGGAGAATTACAGCCCAGAAATCTCTATTGCGTGTCCCATAGCTGTGCACTGCTGTAGTGTGATAAACTAGTTAGGTAGGAATTCTAATCCAAGACTTGGCAACTGTGTGTGTGTTTGTGTGCATGTCTGACTGTGTAGAGAGCAATGCTTTTCAGGGTAGTCACACTACCAACAATTCAAATGCTCTGCTGTAGTGTGATAAAGTAATTAGGTTGGTGTTCTAATCCCAGACATGGCAAGTGTGTCTGTCTGTCTGCATAGAGAGCAATGCTTTTTAGGGTAATCACACTCCCTACAATTCATATACTCAACTTTGGCAAGGCTGCTGATATCATCCACCTAGCAATACACCTCTGGGAAGGTTGTAGCCTAGTAATTTCCATAGTGTGTTCTATAACTGCGTACTGCTGTAGTGTGATAAAGTAGTTAGATAGGTGTTCTATTTCCAGACATGGCAAGTGTGTGTGTGTGTGTGTGTGTGTGTGTGTGTGTGTGTGTGTGTGTGTGTATCTGATTCTGTATGTGTAGAGAGGAATGTGCTTTAGGTTACTCACACTCCTTATAATTCATATACTCAACTGTGGTAAGGCTGCTGAGGTCATCCACCTAGAAATACACCTCTGGGAAGATTGTAGCCCAGTAATCTCCATAACGCATCTTGTAACTGTGTACTGCTATAGTGTGATAAAGTAGTTCAGTAGGTGTTCTAACCCCAGACATGATAAGTGTTTGTGTATGTCTGTGTAGAGAGCAATGCTTTTTAGGGTACTCACACTCCCTACAATTCATATACTCAACTTTGGCAAGGCTGCTGATGTCATCCATCTAGAAATACTCCTCTGGGAAAGTTGTAACCTAGTAATCTCCATAGCGCATCCTATAAGTGTGTACTGCTGTAATGTGATAAAGTAGTTAGATAGGTGTTCTATTCACAGATGCGGCACATGTGTGTGTCTGTCTGTGAACAGAACAATAATTTTAAGGGTACTCACCCTCCCTACAATTTATATGCTCAACTTTGGCAAGGCTGCTGATGTCAGCCACCTAGAAATAAACCTCTGGGAAGGTTGTAGCCGAGTAATCTCTGTAGTGCGTGCCAAAACTGCGCACTGTTCTAGTGTGATTTAGAACTGTGGTAGGGTTCAATGACAATTCTGGATGTTTTGTGTGTGTTTCAATGTCTGTGTATAGAGCAATGCATTATAGGCTAGTCACACACTACAATTTGAATGTCCAACTTTGGCAATCCTGCTGATGTCATTCATTGTGAAATACACCTTTGGGGAAAGAGCTCTGCAGTAATCCCCGTGGTGTGTCCTATAACAGCTCCATGCTGTAGTATGATACAGACATTTATTAGGAGTTCTATACTCACACGTGTCAGTTGTGGATGTTTTGAGTGTGTGTCACTGTCTGTGTAGGGAGCAATGCATTTTAGGCTAGTCACACTCAGAATGTCTTACTTTGGCAATCCTGCTGATGTCATTCGTTGTGAAATACACCTTGGGGAAGAAGTTCTGCCGTAATCTCTGTGGTATGTCCTATAACAGCTCCATGCTGTAATATGGTATAGACTTCTGTTAGGGGTTCTATAGTCACACATGTCAGTTGTGGATGTTCTGTGTGTGTGGCACTGTCTGTGTAGGGAACAATGCATTTCAGGCTAGTCACACTCACTACAATTAGAATGTCCTACTTTGGCAATCCTGCTGATGTCATCCAATGTGATATACATCTTTAGGGAAGGACTATCCCCCTAACCTCCATGATGTGTACTATAACTGCATAGTGCTATAGTGTAATCAACTAGTTAGGTAGGGATTCTACTCCCAGACATCACAGGTGTGTGTGTGTGTGTGTGTGTGTGTGTGTGTGTGTGTGTGTGTGTGTGTGTGTGTGTGTGTGTGTGTGTGTGTGTGTGCGTGTGTTTGTAACTTGTATCCTGTGTAGAGGTGGTTGTGAGTGTGTGGCCAATGTTGAGTGGTTTTGCATGATTCCTATATGGTGGCCCTACTATATATTGCAATGTCCACCATACAGGGATAACAGATGTGAAATAACTGGGAGGCTGGGGTGCAAAGCCATACCCATACATGTGACATCAAGGCCAGGCAATCACAGTTAGCAACCCCAGAGTACACTCTCAACCCATGTCTCATACACACACACACACACACACACACACACACACACACACACACACACACATGTCTAGGCAACAGCCAATATGAGGGTAGTACACTGCATATTGGTCACTGATAGTAACTACGGAGTGATAGCAGTGGCCTACAGAGGGCATGGCACCCGGTCCATCTGTCCAATATGCACATACATGCAGACAGTGCACCCCCCCCATGTTCCCCGATGGACACCTGCAGCACCTGTGGTGTCATCACATGTGACCCACAAAGGACATACCATGCCTGGCAAAATGCCCTGTATGGACAGATGCCACTGACACCAGGGGATGCCATTAGCATGCTATCAATGTAGGTGCAGTGTAAACCTGCTGCCCATTACCAGTTCCCGCCACAGGTGGACAAGACTGGCACATTTGATGATAATCTGTGTTCACAACATGGGCCAGACATCCCAGGTACAGTTCCACATGTCACTGTACATGCATGTGGGAGGTGTGCCCATCCCAGACACCATCCATGTCATGGACTAAGGAACACATACATGGCATGTGATGTGCAGCATTGGCCACACACAATAGTCACCCAGGTGACTGGATGGGGGATACCAATACCCACCTGTGTGAGCAAATACAGAAACCACAGCCCTGAGCCACAATGCAGACCATTGGCATGTGGTCTGATGCCAAGGTATACCCATTGCCTAGCCTTGTATAGCTATCTGGCACAGTCGAACACCACACACCCGTGCAGACATACACCCATGCAAGTCAGTACTGGCACCCTGTATGTTTGTGTGTGTGTTGTATGGTGTGTATGTTCACATCCACACTCACTACAACCCCCATTGGCATACTGAAGCATGCTGTCTGATGTCAGACACCTCCCCACACCCTTTAACCATACAACCTCTGTATGACCTGTATGGTGCATGTGATAACTGCACAGTGATGTGTTGTGGCAATCCCACTACTGATGAGTTTTAATCCTGGCCCTGCCAAGTGTGTCAATGTATGTGCGTCCCTATGAGAGTGTGGCTGTGTTGACGGTGGCACCTGTTCATGCAGAGAGGCACATGTACATCACCTACTGTATAGCTACTGTATCCCTGTTGCAGATGTCACTCACCATCACATATAGATCCACAACAGGTAACCCATGTGGTGCAGCCAATAACTGCATAGAACTGTGATAGCACTACATAGTTGTCAGGGGGTTGATACCCTGTGCTGGTAGGTGTCTGACACAAACATGCTTAGGTTTTTCTCTCCCACTCCTCCCCTGACTTGTCTTTGCCTCTGTCTGCCTCTCCCACCCCCTCTATGGTGGATGTGGAGACCTACACCTGCTTTGCTTAGACAGCAGTATGTGTATTTTAAGTGATGTCATGATCAGCTGATGGCCTCTGCATGAATTGCAGCCCTCCCCTAGTTGATTGCATGTGGAACAGCTGTGGTAACATTCCCATAGCCAATTGCATGGAAACACACTCCAATATATAGGAACATCATGTTGGTGTTGGCCCTTTTCATTCACTATTAGCAGGAACTAGATCTGTTGTTTGGCAAACAGCATCTCAGATGGACTGGGGATTTACCTCTAACAACACACACTGTGGAAACAGGGCAACACACAGGAGGGGGCTGTGCCTGACCTGACTACAGACTGTAAGTGCTGTTATACTGCATTTGGCGTAATGTTGGTTTAACAGTGTGTGTGCGGATATGGCTGTCCTACATGTCTCAATACCTGCCATGTCAGTTCTATGTTTATGAGGAATGCCCATCTGCAGGGTCATCTGCAGACTGGGCAGTGTGCTGTGCCTTTGGTTTCATGTGTTACCCATGGAACATCTATCTGTGGATTGCAGGAGGTAATGTGAGAATTGCAGTCTGTAGATGGTGAAAGCCATGACAGTTACTGACGTCATATCTCTCATAGGACATATGTTGCAACAAACCATGTTACAACAGTAAATGTATGAGGGTATCACAGCAACATGTCAATATTGACCCTGTGTATGTGCTTCCAGCCCCAACTCTGTCAACCTTTGCACATATGTTGTGCATGAAAAGGTGCATATGTGCTGTACACCATAATTATTGTCATATCTGATAACAAGCCAGTGAGATATCAGACTGATACTCATGTTATGTACAGTAGGGGTTATATTTGATGACATAACCTGGACATACTGTGGTTGTTGTACAGTACTGAGGTCTGTGTAGTCATGGTGAATGTCGACAGTGTGTGTATTGTTAATATGTACCTTGACCTGTGTACAAACTGTGGTAGTTGTCATCGTCCTATGTCCCGTCCTATCTGATGCTACATGCTGCTCCATTGTTTGTTACTGTATTGGCTTACATGTTTGTAGGGCCATACACACATGTCCCATACCACAGTCAGCCATCAGACCAAACTGTGTAGTGGCCCAGTATATGTAAGGTTAGTGTGTGAGTGGCCCATATGAGAATGGTGTTGAACTGATAGTCCATATACTGTAATATTATGCTAGCTTGCCATATGTGTCTGTGGCTCTGTTTTCATTGGCTGTGGTTATGCACTTTCACACAGGTTTATTTTACCCTGTGCTGTGACATGCCTGTACAGCCAGCTATATATGCAGGTACATGTGCATTCCCCATAGGAGATGTAGGCCAGTGTTGAGCCAGTCTGCCTGTAGCCTGTACAGTGCATTGTTACATGCTTAGCAGCTTAGTGTACTTACCCAGTGAGATGTCATGTGCAGATACTTGCCAGATGTACTGCTGCCAGGCCTCCCTTAACAGTCATGTATGTCAGACAGAGCAGTGGGATGCTGTACAGACGTATGTCAATATCTAGTGGGTAGTATGTAGCCATGGCACCCCTGTAACAGAGGGTAGGATGTGTCAGGCCAGACAGGTGTGTGTGAATGCATAACCTATGATGGCATATGTATACCAGTTATTATGTGTTATACCCATCTACATGGCTGTTAACATCCATGTTGTCAGGTATGGTACACATGTTTTTCACTAAGGGGTTCTGTGTATATCTCTGGACTGTACAGAGTGTGTCAGAATGTCCACACATATTGGCCAATATCGCTGCTGCAGTCGACAGGGGCAGTACGTGCTAGCAGCGGTACTTTACTATGATGTCCTTAGGATGTCTGTCAGTAGCCAATGGCAAACATGTGGAAAGCAGATGTGACCCCCCCACACACACACCATGTCTGGGAAGACAATCTCAATTACAGTACCAATAGTATATAGAACTGTAATAATACACAAATAAATGTTTTGCATTCCTGCAAACCTGTTTGTGGTGTTTTTTCCTATGACCTCTCTGTGTGTATATGTTGCAGGCAATGTTTGTCATTTGTATGGGCAGCCCGTACAATGTCCAGTTGTACAGGTGTGAACTGTAGGCATAGTGGCTGTTCCATATTTTGTGCACCTCCTGCATATGTATCTTACTGTACATACGTCTGCGTGTGAATGTGTAGTCACATGTACATCTATATATATATATATATATATATGTGTATATATATATATATATATATATATATATATATATATATATATATATATATATATATTTGCATAGTATATGATTGAACTGTGTTGTAACTACAGTCTACACCTCTTACCTGTTATAGCTGTTGGGAAAATCTTTGTTAACACTACCTGACAAATTCTACACATACATCCAGATGCCATGTTGATGTTATACACATACCTAACAGTCCATTATTGCACACACTCTGGTCAAGGCTTGACAGGATGCAGGTGTTAATATGACATATTTTGGAATAGCTGTCATCCACTTTGAGTGAGATGCTATAATGACTGGTTTGTTTCCATATACATTTTCTTTTTATGTTCAGGTCTGACTATCCATTATATGTCAGTATAAGCTGCCTACATTTCTTGGATCATCGCACTTATTTGTCAGGGGAACAGGTTACTGGGCAGCAGATTTGGGCTTGTTATCTGGACATGCTGGACAGATCAGAACAGTTAAAGGGTATGACTATGCATACAGCTTACTACCTGAACATTCTGCCACAGTCTGTAGAGTTGATGGTTATGATTATGCTAACAGCATACTATCTGAACATTCTAGCAAAGTCTGTACAGTTGTTGGGTCTAATTATGCATACAGCTTTCTATCTGAACATTTTCAAAAACTCTGTAGAGTTGTGGGTTATGATTATGCATACAACTTACTACCACTCCTGGGATTCAAACCCCTGCTGTGTGTGGTAAAAATATGACAGCTGATATCACAGTACACTGTGCTATCAGGGAATTGATATAAAGCATTCCAGTGGTTTCTGCCTAAGCCTCCCTCAGTTGTTCTATATGACTGACCTCTTGGAACTTCCAACATTGTTATACTGAACTTCCTACACATTTTAACTGCATTCAACAGTGTGGGTAAGACTGCTTAATACAACAGTACTATTTATAGAATGCAACACTACAACAACATATGAAAGCAGAATGTACACAAGCACTCCAGGGGTTATACTTTTAATCACTAGATAGTACACCTTTTTTCCATGCAACCTATATGACAGTCTTCCTGCCATATTGTCTTGTTTATTCAGTACATCCCATACACACTACATTTTTATACTGGTACAACACTTTCTAGTACTGCTATATTTATTTGTTATGACAGTACATGTAAGAATATTACTAACCTGCCTCACGATGCAGCCTTTGCAGCCTAGCAGCATGGGCTTGCTGGTTCACAGCCCACTCATCTGCAGCTGTCAGAGAAATACAGTGATATTTAGCCATTAACTATCCATAGTATACACAAGCTAGGAAAGCATCATCTATGTAATAGAATGAGTACTTAGTCAGTGCTGGGGCATCAGCCATCTGCCTGGATTCTTGGATCCACTGGTCCAAGAGATCACCCCTCCACCACTTCAGGTCAGCATGGTGATGCCTGACCTGCTCACCAGTCCAGGAGATACCAGTGGCACTGGTGAGGTCACGGGTGAGACTGTCCCAGGCCTCCACTTTATACTGTGAGCCCTGGTACTGGCCCTGCAGTAGTCTCTCATCATGGTGTTTTACCAGGAACCATACCATGAATCTGGACTCCTGAGTGCCCCAGCGCTGCACTCTAAATCGAGAGCCTTACCCAACTCCAGCCATTCTGCCTACAGTAGGGAGCTGCAACCAGTCATGGGAATTATTGGCATCTGTGTGGTTTAAATATGCCCAACTTCCTGCACTTTCCTGTGATTGCATGGTTTTGAAAAGGCTAAGCTATGGGCACACCTGCTTACCTAATGTTGGCATTGCTTAAAGGGGCATTCCACTGGGCAGATTGAATTAGCCGGCCTACACATTGCTTACACCACGTAAGCTGACCTGTGCAATGATTACCATTGCTTAATATCTAATTAGCATTATATTTTCCTTTTGACATTGATTTATTATTTGTTACATGTTATATCTGTGTCTGGTATCTGTGATTCATGTGTACGTACAATGTATGGGGTCCTGGGGAATTCAATACTTTATTACAATAATGCCTCACATCTGGTCTTACTGCAGTACTCCAGTTCACATATTTATGTTATGAAGCAGGTCATACAACATCACAGTGTACATAGATTCATTTCACATGTTCAGTTTGATTTTCATATGGTGAGGATTTGTTTGCTGAAACCTCAATAGTATGTACTGCTGTGATGGCTTAGTGGTTAGCTACTGTGACTATAGTATATAGGATCCTGGGTTCGAACCTTGCAGAGGCTGTTTCTTTTGTTGCTGGACAGAATATGGGCCATTGGAAACAGAGTGATAAAGGCACTTTAAAGCAGTTGTAAGCGGGTGTGCGTGTTTGTGCAGAGGTAAGCACTGCTAACTTCTGTTTACAGTCATTGATACTCAGTAAGCTTTCAGATTGCTTAATCTGTGTAGGCAGTGCTTACCCCCATGCAAACAAACTCAAACACACTTACTAGTGCTTACATATGCTTACTACTGCTTAGTTGTGCTTAGACCTGCTTACTAGTGTCTTATTCATTATGACACTGATACTTCACGTGCATTTCCTGCAGTACTCTAGTTCATAAATATGTGTTATTTAATGGGTTTTGCAACACAATATTGGTTATAATACTGTTAAAATAGACTGCGCTGCAGTGGGACTCGAACCAGGAATGCCTGCTTGTAAGGTGAATGCTCTGCCCACTACACTATTGCTGTGCTGTTTCATTGGCATACATCTTCCTTGTTATCCTCTTCAGACTTTTAAGCTGCTTTAACCATAGCTAAGCGATGGGCACACCTGCGCACCTATGGTTAGCATTAATCGGATTTTTAAAAATAACAAAAGGGTTTCTTCATTTACTTTTTCTGTACTGTTGCACACATAAGGAACTGTTGGTGGGGATCTGCGGACACCTATGAGCGATCTTACTAATTTCTTCCCACTTTCTGCTGTTCTACATTGCAGGGGCATGTTTATTCTGAGAGCTCTGCTCTCAGACATGCCCCCTGCACTTGTACACGCTCCGTGTAAGCCTAGGAGCTCGGGCAGTGTGCCTTCATTGATATGCATGGCGTGCTGCCATCCTGCTCCTAAACGGGCGCTTCCGGGCAGGACTAAGCTAGTCCTGCATGGAAGATTGGTGAATCCGGGGGACTGTTATTTTGGTTATATTTTGTGTTATTTAAAATGCTGCCTGTTTTTCAATTTGTGTTTAAATGTTGGTACTTTAATATTTTGTCTGCTTTTCCTTTTGTGTTTAAATGTTGCTACCCACAATTCCAGTGGAGTGGGTGGGGTTACATAATTATACATGCAAATTTTATGTTACTCAGCATCCAGATTTTTGGCCAATTGTAGCTAGTTTTCATGGGACTTTGTCTAGATTTTTATTTCTAGGTTGCAAGGTATATTGATCTTTGTTATGTTTTTTTGCTGGGTCATTTTCCACCCATTATTTAAGGCTTTATCCAGATTTCTTGTGTTAGGAAGGGGAGAGTTATGAAAAACACTAAAAAGCTTACATATTACTTGTGTAAATCTTACTAAAGATGTAGCATAATTAATTTATGACTGCATGGTACAGGCAGTAACATGAAACAAGTGGGTATATTCTCAGCTTTGCAGCTCGTGTGTAAGGAAGATGGCTGCACTTTTGTTTCCCTCAGATACTGAAGCCAAATGAGAAAACCATGCACACAGTGAGGAGCAAGAATGAACCCATGGTTTTACATAGCCAAACGTATCTATGTTCAGAGTTTGTGATACAGGCTGCATTTGCAGGAATAATTAATAATTTGAGTCACTTATAGGCAAGTGGAGATTAATGGACTCAAACACAATACTACATGATGAAGCTTGTTGGTAGCACATATTTTTAAAAATCTGCTGTAACATGCATTATTTTTATATAAAAGGTAGACATGCTAAAATATCCCAGAGTATGGCTGAACAAAATAGTGAGCTTGTCCAGGACTGTTTTCAGGCAATACCTGGGTCACCCAATACCTGAGTCATAAGGCTAGACACAACAAATACAGTGCAGTGCCATGTAAAAAATGTAAAAAAGATTCACAAGCAAGAATATAAACAACAATAATTCTAGACAGATGTAATTAACTCATAACCCAGAATCCCAGCCTTTTTACACAGGTTACATGTTTGCACTAATCACTGCAAACACCTCATTAAAGCTGTTAACAGCCATGATTTCTCCTTAACAAAATCTTCTGACATGCCTGACAGAAACAGATTGCAGCTTTCTGGCTTTTCCCAGTTAGGGGTCGCCTCAGTGGATCATCTTGTCTGCTCATGATTGGCAGTGGAGTTTTATGGTGTCGAGTTGCGAGCCCGGCACCCAACCTTCCACAGAAGGCACACACGCACACACTCACACCTAGGGCCAGTTTAGAGTGTCCAATCCACCTGCAGCACATCATTGGGATGTGGGAGAAAACCGGAGCATCCGGAGGAAACCCACGTGATCACAGGGAGGACATGCAGACTGCTCACAGAAGGCACCCCAGCCAAGGATTGAGCCAGAGAACCTCTTGCTGTGAGGTGGCAATGCTAACCACTGCACCACCATGGCCACCACCAGAAACAGATTGCAGCTACTATGCAATAAAACCAGTTTGAGACTGTCCCAGCAATCATAATTAAATCCTGACATATGCAAAAATACTCATGTATGCATAGACAGAAAATATCCTTTGTCATCTGATAATTAGAAATCATACAAGCCAGCCTAGCAGGTGTTGTTCTTTCTTACTCTTACCTTGAGGAGAATGTAAATTTCCTCATCCTGTGAACAGCAGGCATGAGTGGGTGTGTGGTGCATCAGTCTCACTCTGCATTCTGCAGACGTTTGCTTACTGCTGCTGTGCTACACTGTTATCTGCTGCTGGCCTGCTGCTACTTTCTTCTGTTTTCATCCTAGTATATCACATATCCGGTAGTCATCCTCAAGAAGTCACTGATGTCTCACAGACACAACATCAACAGGATGTCCTCTTGTTGCTGCAAGTCACAGGTGGACAAACAATTTCTTTAAGCTCTCTGAGTAAATTGACAGGCAAATGAAGTGAACAAAATCCTGGAATCCAACAATGAGAGAACTCTTTTATTTTAATCACAATAAACAAGGTTATTCTTCACAACACATGATGTTAAAACTCCCTTATATCCATACCATCGATTATTCAATTAAATAATTAAATATGAAACATCTTAAACATCTTTAAGATGTTTCATATTTAATTGAATAATCGATGGTATGGGCGTTTTTTTCTAATTGAGATGATGTGTATATAAGAGATTTTTTTAACTTATCAATGGTGAAGAAGCCAGTCATTTTTTAATGTGATGTTCGCTAACCTTGTTTATTGTGATTTAAATAAAAGAGTTCTCTCGTGGCACAGTATCCAGTTTCCTGGCGTTTTATTGCTGCCTTTGGGTGGTGATATTTGCTATAAATTGACAGGCAGTCAGACTCTGTCTCATGACACTGATGTCATCACACATGCCCCTGCATGTTGATGACATTGTGGGATATGCCGGCTATGCGTGATAATATCAGTGTTAAAAAAATGCAACTAATAGAAAAAAACAAAATTGGGATTTGAAGGGGCCATTTGGAAATTCATGGCATCTTATTATTTTGCCCTCCAAAAATGGGACATATCAAAGAATTTGTTATGGTTGAGTATGAAGGGCAACCATCTGGTTATAGTCTGTTTAGACATGGGCTAGCCCTTCTTTGTCACAGCATAGGAAAAAAGCAGCTGTTCAGCCTTCGTAAAGGACTTGTTTCTGTCAAGGTTATACCTGAGCTGCCTGTGTCCATCCAATTTATGCAGAATCTGTATTCTCTTGTTTTTCTGGCTCTGAGAAGAAAACTAGGAGACTGATGGCTTGATTCAAAGTAAAATGAAAAAAAAAACTTTAGGCATAAATGAAGGATTTCTCTTTAATGCAACCCTATCCCTGTAGAAAACCAATTAGGGTTCACCCCTGTGGAGCTTACAACTCAGATACTCAGCTTACAGGTGTCAGAGCAGTAAGTTGAAGAGTTTTCCTTAGCAAGGAACCATAGGTCATTCTCAAAGGCTGTTTTAAAAGGAGCTAAGGTCAATTTTTTTAGATCAAATATGAGATGGCAAAGAGGAGGAATTTCCTTGCATTGGAGTCTCATGTGAAATACTCCTTTCAGAAACTGTTTGACTTCAAACATACAAGGTAGAAAGGGATCCATAGGAAGACAAGCTGAGATAACTGCAAGATGGACCTTAATGGAAGCATATAACAGGCCATCTTTAAATAACTCACACAAATATTTGTGAGCAAGATGTGCTAGTACCCTATTGGAACATTTGTAATTGGCAAAATGCCAGTATAAGACTTTCTAGTAGAAGGTTTTCTTGCCTCCGTTAGTACCTCCTACAAGTCCTCATGAAGTAGGTTTTCTTCCATCCTTTAGTACCTCCTACAAGTCCTCATGAAAAAGGTGCCTAAGTAAATGTTAGCAAATAAATAAATAAATAAATAAATAAAAGCTATCAAAATTGAATCATCATGGCTGTCAGATGTAGTTGATTGTTGTCAGGGTGTGCCAAATTCCTCTTATGCTATGTGAGTAGATCCAGTCTGTGAGAAAGCTTCTGATAATTGCCTTTAGCTAATTCCATAAGAAGAGAGAACCAGTTTTGCCTGTGCCAAAAGGGAGTCACCACAATAATTTTTGGCGAGTCTTTCTGAATCTTTAGAAGTAACCTAGAAATAATTGGAAAGGGTTGAAAAGCATACAGGAACATTCCCAACCAAGGGAGCACAAAGGATCTACTATCCATGCTTGGCTACAAGGATGTCTTGAACAGAAGTATTGTTGTCTGTTTTGTAAGAAGGAAAACAGATCTACTTCAGGTGTACCTCACATTTGGATCACATCCTGGAAAATGCCTAAATTTTCACTCACGTAGGTCTGTCCAAGATGTGCTGAGTCTGCTGCCACAATGTTTTGCTCTGATGGAATGTAAGAGGCCGAAAAGAGTCAGAGGATACTGAAGACCCAGCTTCCACGCCATCATTGCCAACTGGCAAAGAAGGTATAACCTTTTACCCCCTTTTTTGTTAAGATACCACATCACTGTGGTGTTGACTGTAACCACTTGTAAGGGGCCTGGAGCCCACAGATGGTGTAGAGCTTTCAAAGCATGAATCAATGCTAGCATTTCCTTGATGTTTCTGTGCTTTGGCCTATTCAAAGAGTCTCACAGACCTTGCACTTTTAGTCCCATGGAAACTGCACACCAAACATAATCTGAAGAATCTGACTGGGCAGACTGAACTGGGAGTGGAAGAGAGAAAGGGAGTCCTGGATTGAGAGCCATCTGATCACTCCATCACTGTCATTCTCACCTTATGCACCTCAGCATGGGAATCTTAGAGTTCAAGGGATGTAGATGCTGAGTCCAAGAATTTTAAGGTAACATTGGATTTTTCTCATATATGATCATGCATGTTTTATCATGAGGGTCATGGATGCCATGAAGCCTAGAATCCTGTGAAATTCTTTCGCAGATGCCTGAAGCTGTTCAGACAAACTCAGAAATATATACTGTTAAGATGTTACCTTTCCTTTTGTAAGGAAGACATTTTTCCAGATTGTATCTATCAGATACTTCTAAAAGACAATCCTGTGAGGGTTGTGAGACAAGACACTGGTAGGTTCAAAAGAAATTCCAGATGTGACAGGAGGTTGGACACCTTTGTTAATGACTCCATACATCTGGAAAAAAGACTGCACAAATAAACAAGTTGTCTAAAGAAGGAAAAAAGTGGATAACCTGCAATCTGCAGTGAGCCCCCACTGGGGCTAGACACTTTGTGAAGACTTGAGGTGCAGTGGAGAGCCCAAAGGCTAATGCAGAGAACTTATAACATTACCTATATACAGAAAGCCTTAGAAATTTCCTTAAACTGTGAGCAATGGGCATGTGAAGGTAAGCATCTTTGAGATCTAGTGTTACAAAAAGCCAATGGTCTGAAAGCAGTACAAGCACTAGTTGCAGGGTCAACATCATGAATTTTGGAATTTTCACATTAAGGTTGAGAAAAGACAGATCTAACACAGGTCTCCATGCATGCTCTTTATTTGGTGACAATAACATCCTGGAGTAAAATCCTTTGCCAGGGTGATTTGTAGTTACTGCCTTTATGACCCCTGCTTCTTACATATGCTGTAGCACTGGTGGAAACAGGACTGTCTAGTTGGGTGGATGTGTGTGAGTTCCCTGAAAGGAGGAGGAATGTTCACCCATTGCCAGGTAAATCTTTTCTGAATCATGTTCAAACCCATCTGTCAGGATTAATCTGACTCCAGGCTAAGGGGTTGAGGGGCAGTTGGAATGAGAGAGATTGGGAAACTGGTGCAGGAGGTGTGGATAAGGTGATCAGATTCCCTGCATAGTCATTCATTATCTTGAGATTGACTCATTTTGGAAAAGTCACTTTTTTATTTGGTTTTAAGAGTTATACTCCTACCATTTTCTTTTGGTTGTCAGCTTGTTGATACGCTGGGATTTCTGTTTGTTCTGCCTCTAAACATTTGAGAAATGACCTTCTTAGGATAGATCCTGGATAACTGAAAAATCCTAGAAACTCCATGCATTAAGTTCTCTCTGTCACCCCACTGTTAAAGGATCTGTGTAGCGACAGGACAAAATACCAGGTTTAGTGAAGAATTAAGAATTTCAGACTTAAATTGTTAGAAAAATTTTGATTATGTAACCAAAAAATCATCTCAGTTCCACAGAAGAAGCAGAAGTTCTAGACATAGTGTCAGCACAATCATACACACTTCTCAGAGCAGGTTTAGAAACCTTAGTCAAGTTAGAAAGAATCTGATTCAAATATGAACTGCCTTCTGGAGTCCATGAAGCAGCATATTCCTCCAAAGTATAAACAGATTTTGGCATAAACATACATATTTAGCCCTGATAATTCATAATCCCAAAAGGATAACATAGCAGGAGCAAACAGTCTCCTACCTTGTTTGTCTAACCACTTGCACTCCTTATCAAGGTTAGAGGAAGCCAAAGATTTCTTGGTAGTTGGTGCTGCTGGAGTTATTGCAGCAGGATCAGCTGATAGTTTAGAACAAAGACATTTATAATCTGGAAAGCCCCTTTATTGCTTATCAGTTTTCTTTATAACTGCAGCCAGTGAGTCAGGAGCTTTGCAAGCAACTTTAAAAGTGTCTTCTAGAGCTGAAAAATGGGAGGCATATGTGTTTAATTAGTAACCTTATTCTCTAATAGATCATAAAATCTACCCAGTTCTGAGGGAGACCCATTTGGCTTTCAAGCAGAAACATCTCTGAGTCTGGCAATGGTTTCAGCAATGGAAAGGGAAAAAATGTCTAGAATTAAGTCTATCTTTACCATCTGAAGTGTCAGAGTTCTAGGCCATGAATTCCTGAGAGAATCACCTTTGTCTCCATCAGAATCCTCATTATCTGAAAGCACATATTGTTCTCTGGCAACACCTGCACTAGAACTGTGTAAAGGCAAACAGCCAACAGAACTAACCCCAAAATATACTTTGCCAAAGATGTAACATTTGATTTATATACAGAAACAACATTATCATCTGCCCTGTAATTAAGTTTTTGCTAGGAATATTCCTACAGGGAGATTGGTCAAGGGATAGCCTGCTATACCTGGCAAAAAGTCTCTTTGTCCAGGCAATGAATGTACCTATAGCATTTGGTTCTCTCATAATTATAAGAGGTACAGGGACAGCTTCTCAGGACATGTCTAACCCCATTCCCATAATGGCCATCACAGCTACACCAGCAGGAGATGAGGCAATAGTTAAGTGGTTTGTGGAGTCACCTTTGGCAACAACAGTCACTGACCATAGGATGATGATTTTACTTGTTTTTTCTTTTTGGATACAAGAGGAGTGAAAGAAGCATGGACAGCAAAATATTCAGTGGCTTAACACCCAAAAAGTCAAAACAATGCACTTTCTTGCCAAGACTATCAGGTATCTGGTCAACATCTGATTGAGAAACTGGTCCATCTGGGTGTTTATTACTCCTTTATGCAACTGGATTCTGGACTTTCTTATTGACAGACCACAAAAGATATGTGTAGGCAACAACACCCCGATGAGCATCACACTGAACACTGGCGTACCTCAAGGATGTGTCCTGAGTCCCCTGCTGTTCACCGTGCCGACACATGACTGCATCACTAGGTACAACACAAACCACATTAAGTTTGTGGATGATACTACAGTGATGCAGTCATGTGTCAGCACGGTGAACAGCAAGGGACTCAGGACACCACGCTGACACATGACTGCATCACTGTAGTATCATCCACAAACTTAATAATGTGGTTTGTGTTGTACCTAGTGATGCAGTCATGTGTCAGCACAGTGAACAGTAGGAGACTCAGGACACATCCTTGAAGTACTCCAGTGTTCACCTTGCTGACACATGACTGCATCACTAGGTACAACACAAACTACATTATTAAGTTTGTGGATGATATTACAGTGTTGGGTTTCATCAGCAATGGTGACAAAAAAGCCTACTGAGAGGAGGCGAACCAACTGATTGGCTGGTATGACAACAATAACCTGGCTCTCAATGTGAATAAAATAAAGGAGATAATAGTAGACTTCAGGAAGAGATGCAAGGCTCATTTTCCACTCACAGTCAAAGGACACAGTGGAAAGAGTGAAGAGCATCAAGTTCCTGGGGGGGCATATCGCTGAAGACTTGTCTTGGTCAATAAACACTAATCACATTGTCAAGAAGGTGCAACAGTGTCTACACTTTCTAAGAATGTTGAGGAGAGTAAAATTACCACCTTCTGTTCTCACAACCTTCTATAGGGGTATTATCGATAACATCCTGACTGGTAATCTCTTGATGTGGTATGAAAACTGCATGGATTCAGATCGCAAATCTCTCTAGAGGGTGGCGAAAGTGGCAGAGAGAATTATCAGGTCCATGCTCCCATCTATCCAGGACTAGTACTCTGCTCTGTGCCTCAGCAGAGCCATGAAAATAGTCAAAAGACTGTACTCACTCTGCCCGTGGTCTGTTCTCGTGTTTGTCTTCAGGCAGTAGATATTGTAGCTTGCACTGCAAAACTACCAGATTTAATAGAAGCTTTTTTTCCACAAGCCATTGGACTTCTGAATTCCAGTAATAACATACACCATGCTGGTCATCAAGGTCTGGAGTTACAATCCTGAAGTAATTCACAGACATAAGCAATAACTCTATTAAAGTACAATCTTATACCTTATGTGGAATATTGACAATGCCAAGTTAACATTCTGTGTAATATGCCAAGTTAGCCTTCTGTTCCATTTGAAATCTGTCTAATTCTGATCTGTGCAATATTTTGGGTACTGATGAAGACATGTAAGTGGAATAGTCTTGGTGTATGTCATTATACTTGTTACTGCACTGCATAAATGTCTTACTGTTGTTATTGTTGGATTAGCATTAGTATATGTGTTATTGTTGTATTAATATTATCAGTATATGTTGTATGCACATTGAGTTTGAAGTAATGCAATTTCATTCACAGGTTCATAGGTTTATAGGTTGGTACTAAGCTATCGGCCGTAGGGCCTGTACAAGCCTAGCCATAACAATTAACTGGATATTTCTTCCCACAGTATTTACTTCCCTGAACCCCTGTCTAGCAGGGCAACTAACATGATCCCCAGGGTGAATTTCCTATCTCCCATCCAATCATAAGGGTTCCTTTTGAAGAGGGCCAAAGAGGTGCTCTGCTTGACATGTATAGGCAGTCTATTCCACACTCTGGGGAGTCTCTGGGTCAGGAACCTATCCCTCCAGCATGTTTTGTTCATTGTGATGCCAAGGTGTAGATCCCTGGAGCATGTGTCTCTGAGGGACTGGGATTTTTTTAAGTGTAGCGTGTCTAACAGCTCTGGGTTTGACATGGCCTTGTTCATAGGTTCATAGGTTCATACTAGGCTATCTGCCCTAGGGCATTTATAAGCCTAGCCAGAGTGTGTTTGGCTTTCGCCACCCATTTTAAATTAATTTTGCTATGCCCTTTTTCGAGGTTAGTATACTGTGCCTCTGTCTAACAGTGACACAGAAGTGATACCCGGGGTAAACCTATGATCTCCCATCCACTCATAAAGATTCCTCTTGAAGAGAGTCAATGAGGGACTCTGCCTAACCTGGACTGGGATTTTATTCCAGAGTAAAGGGAGCCTCTGGGTTATGAATCTGTCCCTCCAGCATGTCCTATTTATTTCAGTGCTGAGGTTCAAGTCTCTCGAGTGCATAGCTCATTGGGATTTGGATTTTCTGAGGTGCAGCATGTCCATTAATTCCGGGTTGGACATGGCTTTATACATCAGGCACAGATCGCCTCTGAGCAGGCAGTATGCCACTGAGTAGAGCTGGAGTTTCTTTAATCGGGCATATGGCATCTGTTTGAGCCCTTTGATCCTCTTGGTGAGGTACTTTTGGGGTCTTTCCAGTTGCTGCAGGTGTCCGGTAAGGTACATCCCAAAAGGGGCATTGTACTCAATTATGGGCCTGATGAGGGATGAGTAAAGAGGCAGGATGACCTCCCCTGATCTAGATGTGAATCCCTTCATGATTAGGTGGGCTATATAAAATGTTTTTCTAACCACTTTGGCCACATGATTGTCAAATGAGAGATTGCTATCAACTTGGGTCCCCAGGTCCCTAATTACTTCTTCTGTACTTAATGGATTACCACCTATGTGGTAATTTGTGGGCACTTTGTTTTTGCCAAAGGGGATGACTATACACTTTTTGGCATTTAGCTTGTGGCCATGGCTCTGGCACCAGTTGTCTGTTTGTATGAGGCCCTTTTGGAGGATGCTTGTGTCGGCTGGAGAGTCGATTATGGCGCCTAGTTTGCAGTCATCTGTGAACTTGGTCAGCCACAGTTTTTCCGTGTTGGCCTGTACCTCCGAGAAATATATACCGAACAAGAGAGGTCCCAGGACTGAGCCTTGTGGGATGCCACTTGTAACTGGTTTGGAGTCTGACATGGCTCCAGCAATTCTAACCATGTGGGTTCTGTCCTTGAGCCAGTTTGCAACCCATCTAGTGACATAGGGGTTTATATTTAAGCTGGTGAGCTTATCTATAATGCCTGAGTGGGGTATTGTATCGAAGGCTTTTGCGAGGTCCAGGTAGGCTGTGTGGACCACCTTGCCCTCGTCAATGGCCTTGGTGACTGTTTCAAAGAAATCGACCAGGTTTAAGAGGCAGCATCTGCCCTTAACAAAGCCAAACTGGGTAGGATCCAGTGTCTGTAGGTCCCCAATATCTTTATTTATGAGGTCCATGATGATCCTTTCCATAGCTTTGCAGACCAAGCTAGTCAGGCTTATGGGGCGATAGTTTCCAGGAGATCGCCTCTGAGTAGACGATATGAGACAGAGTATAGGTGGAGTTTTTTTAGATGGTCAGCATAGGGTATCTGCTTTAGGCCTGTGATTCTTTTAGTGAGGTATTTCTGTGGCCTTTCCAGTTGTTGCAGATGTCTTGAGAGGTACATACCAAATGGGGCGTTGTATTCTACAATGGGTCTAATGAGGGATGAGTACAGTGGGACAATGACCTCCTTTTTTCTGGATGAAAAGCCCTTAGTGATGAGGTGTGCCACATAGAAGGATTTCCTGACTATTGTGGTGATGTGATTATCAAAGGTGAGACCACTGTCCACCTGTGTCCCTAAGTCTCTTATCACACTTTCGGCATTTAGTGTACTGCCACCTATGTGGTAATTCACGGGTATATGTTTTTTTCCCAAAGGGGATAACTATACATTTCTTGGCATTGAGCTTGAGCCCATGGCTCTAGCACCAAGCATCTGTTTCTATAAGGCCCTTTTGTAGAATATCCGCATCATTTGGGGATTCAATAATGGCTCCCAGTTTGCAGTCATCTGCGAACTTTGTTAGCCAGAGTCCCTTAGTGTTGGCCTGTACTTTCAGTGAAGTAGATGCCAAACAAGAGCGGTCCCAGGACTGAACCCTGAGGTATTCCACTTGTCACTTGTCTGGAGCTGGATTTGGAGTCGGCTACTTTTACAGTGTGGGTTCTGTCAGTAAGTCAGTTGGCAACCCATCGAGTGACGTAGGGATTAATGCTCAGCATAGTACATTTATCTATGATTCCAGAGTGAGGGATGGTGTTGTAGGCCTTGGCGAGGTCCAGATATGCTGTGTGGATCATCTTATCCTTGTCCACGGCTCTGGAGACTGATTCAAAGAAGTCGATCAGGTTCAGGAGATAAGATCAGCCCTTCATGAACCCAAACTGCATGGGGACCAGTGTTTGAAGGTTGCCAATGTCTTAGTTCATAAGTTCCATGATAATACGTTCCATGGCCTTGCAGATCAGGCTCATCAAACTGATAGGGCAGTAGTTCTCAGGATCCAAGGTGGATCCCCCTTGTGGAGTGGGATAACTGTAGCTGTGCACCACTCAGTGGGCACAAAGCCTGAGGTGAGGCTATGATTAAATATGACACTTAGGTGAGGTGCCAGTTCATTTTGTAGTTCATGTAGTACACAGCTTGGGATGTCATCTGGTCCCATGGATGCTGTATTTTTAGCTTTGGAGAGTGCATTTTTTACCTGTGTGGCCATTATTACTGGAATTTGGCAATCTTTCTGTATTGAGATGGGCCCTTTAGGGGGTGAGAGGGGGTGAAGTTTGCACTGTATTGATCTGCCAGGATACTGGCAATATCCTTGGGATCAGTATATTTAATGCCATTCTGTTGTAGCTCAGAGCAGATCTGAGCATTGCCATTTAGATTCTTGACATAGCTATAGAATGCCTTGTGGTTGTCTTTGGAATCTTTGGCAATTTTATTTTCGTAACTAGTTTTGGAGGATTTTATGAGGGATCTCAGCTTCTTACTGAGGCTGGTAAGGGAGTTTTTTGCATCCTGGAATTTTCCTCTTTTCTGCAACAGTTTCTTCCTTTTGTTGTAAAGTTTATTTATGACAAGGGACCCCCAGATTGGCTTGCTTTTTTTGGAGGAGAGGGTCTTGGTTCTATTGGGGATGGCACGATTCATACATGAGTGGATGTGCTCGTACAGTGCCTTAGTGTAGGATTCAGCAGTCGAACTTTCAGTTCCTGCCTGCATGGGTGTCATGAAGTTTGTCACTTCTGACTTGAGTAGCATTAAGTTGGCTTTGGAGAGTTTTTTTACGGTGGTTTCCTTACTGGTGGGTGAGGGTGGGATGTGGATGTCAAGGGTGATTAGCTTATGGTCAAACCTGACCAACGAGGGGGTGACCATAGGTGTGGAACATCGATTTTCCATGTTGGTAATGACCAGGTCTAGGATATTGGAACCCCTGGTGGGACTAAGGATTAGTTGATCCAGGGCACTGGAATTTATGAATTCCAAGAACCATAGGGCAAAGATGTTAGTATACGAGTAATTTTCCCAGTTAATGGTAGGGTAGTTGAAATCACCCAGTATTAGGGTGTTTGGTTGTATCTTAATATTTTCCAGTATGTTTAGAAAGGTATAGTGAGAATCTTGGGGCATGGTGCGGGATCTGTAGCAAGCTACAATTTGGATTGTAGTCTTACTTACACCTGGAGAATTTCAGATGCATTGTGTTGGGAAACTAGCCTGATGTTGTGAATATCCTTGGTGAATATGGACACTCCTCCACCTTTAGTGTTTCGGTCATGGTTTGGCGGCCTAAAAGTGTGCTCAGAGTTGTAGCCTGGTATTGCAGGGGTGCTCTCTGGAGCCTTGAACCAGGTTTCAGTTACTGCACAGATATCAAAGTTCTCCATTTTTAAAAGTGCCTCGAGAGAGTGCATTTTGAGGTTTAGACTTCTAGCATTGAGTAGCATTACCTTCAGATTTTGCATGCTTGTACCTGTTACGGTGGTGGCTTTGTCCTTTGAACTTTGCCTAAAAAGGCACTATAGGGGTGGCAAGAACCTTAGCCAGTAACCTGAATCCCAGTGGCAACAGGTGCAGACCACCTCTGGCAAAGCATCATAGTCTGTCAATCATGTCATCCCAGGCAGACAGATACTGGATCCCCTTTAAATGACACCAGATGCAGGATTCTACTCAGGGCTAGGGTAATACCTGCCTGGGCCACATGATCTGAGAGCTATTCCATGTCTCTTTTCATGTAGTCCAAGGAGGTATGTCTCAAGTCATTCACTGTAACATGGACAATGACAGAGTCATATTTGTACTTCTTGTGGGGTGACTTGAGTGCATGCATTATGTGGCAGATCCTGGCACCCGACAGGCAGCTGACTGTAATTTTCTCCTTGTTCAGCCTGGTGAGTTGGACATCAGTGTGTCTGACTATATAGTCACCCATGACTAAAATGTTGGGTATGTTGTCTTGCCTTAAGGGCTATTGTTGGGTGGCGCACTGGTGTTGTGAGCTATGTGACACTTTGGTTGTGATTGGTGCTGGTTTGCATTTCAGCTTCAGAGGTCCTTGTTGCTTGGGCAGATTACTGTCAAGGGCCTCCACATATCCACATATGTGGGTTTAGTGTTGCTATGTGTGGGTGTTGTTGGTGTGGGTTTAGAAGGGCTATGTGTTGCTTAAGGTGTAGTGCGGGTGTTAACCCTTTCCTCTTGACTGTCTAGCACAATCTTGCACTGTTGCACTGTTGTGCAGTCGGAATGACAATAAAGTTCACTTTGACTTTTTATTTGCAGAGACATCAACAAAATCTCCATTTTTATCAGATTTTGCAGCATTCTAATCAATTTGTTATTAATCTGGAAAGGAATTTGCGCTAGTGATTATGATTAAATGGCAAGGAATACAATGGCATCAGTGTATTTAAAATATCTTTCATAAAGATTCAAAGCACCTCTGTAAAGGTAGACACAATGAATGAGAAAAATGTAAGACTGGAGTGAACCAGTTGCTTCATAAAATATTTTTTTGTCTTCTGCTAACTGTATGCTTTATCATACAATGTCTTGAATCATTTCATTTTTAAATGGATAGGCTCATATTCTCCAGTGAGTTATCACCTTCATCCTCCTCATTAAGGCCTTCAGTTTTAACCAGACACACAACTTCATTGTCTTCTGAATAAATTGTTGTGGAGTAGGATGAAGACATGTATCTTTCTGTCACAATCTTTACTTAAAGGCAGCAACCAAGAAAGATTAATGTTTATAAATATCCCTGGATTTTCAGAAATATTCTCTGTAGATAAAGTACTTTGCTGACCAATCAAATATTTTAAAAACTATAAATGGCAGTTTACTATCATTTCCTGAGACAACAGAAGCAGAAGTAATCAAAGCATTCACTACAGCAGTGAAATGTTTAAAAATTAATGATTTTTCATGCCTTAATATCCAAAGAAACCTCTTGAACATTAAGACACTCTAGAAGTTTAGCGTTCATCTTAATTTTCTTAATTTTAAGAGGTTTACAAGTAAAAAAATGCACAACAGCTCAACTCAAAGAAGTTGGAAATGATTAAAAAACATTGTTCCTTTTTTTTGTTCAACACTTTTACTTTCACACAGGTACACAGCAAAGCAGATGACAAATATCTGAGTTATTATCTCCTGACAACAATTTGTCAGAAACAGTGTAACACAGAAGTAACTAACTGAGACTGAGAGCAGCCCAGCCAGCTATAATTCTGACTCACTTTACTTGTACTTATAAGTAGATGGTTTCACAATAAAGTCCAGTGCTTATTCTATCCGAGAAAAAATAAGCAAGTCTCTCAGCTGATAATTAATTCTGAGAAACAGATTGCCAGTTCAGCATTTCTGTACACATTATCTCACAGGCAGCTTCACAGCTAATACTCTGCTACACTATTAAACTAATTTAAAAGCATTCATATATCAAATATTTTGATAAAATAATTTCTACCTATCCATGCAAGAAATTTGGGCAACATACTTAAATAAAATACTTAAATAAAATGAATACATTACAAATCCTAGCTGAAGCAGATTACCCATCAGTCTTACCTTAGAAATTAATTGAAACTATCCCCTGCAGCTTGTATGACAAGTACAAGCTCCTGGGCATGTGATTGGCATATTAAGCAGCCTATTAGAGGCAGGCAGGGGGAGCAGCATCTACTACTGGAATAATCTGAAGCCAATTGGCAAGCCTTTGGCAGGGCATATAATCCTTGCAGTGACTGAAGAGACAGAAATGAAGTATTATACACTGCCATTATAAAGAGGTAGAAAATATGTGTGGTACATTTCATATACAGAGTGAGTCTACAATTATTCATATGCAGTTGTGATGTACAAAATGTATGAGTAATTCAATATTATTGTGATACAGACGTCGTAACAGCTCTATTATGTCAAACTATTCTGCATCAGCTCACCAAATGCATACATGCAGATATCTTTATTCTGCAGTCTCCACATCATAAAGATAGAATCTCTGACAACAAAGCAATATGAATTGTATGCATGTAATTGATGACTGGGGTAGCACACTAACATACACAGACACTTTTTTCAGACTCTGTTAAGGAGTGCTATCTGGATAGGTGACTTGTCAGAGTCACACAGTTAGGTAAATGGAGACTATGGAAATCAAACCCTGGACCACAAGAAACAGCTCATTAACTGGTCACAGCTTTTATCCTCTGTACCAACTGCCAGACACCATATAAGCATAATGCAAATAATCTAAGAATGTAGATTCTTAATTAATAATTTCAGCATTAGGTTAGCAGTGGTTCAGACTACAGCCTCACAGCCCTCGGTTCTTGAATGTTTTTTTCCATCTGTGGTACCTTCTGAGCAGGTTTTATACTTTAGGATGCCTGGGTTTCCTCCCACATTCCAAAGAATAGAACAGGCAAGCCTCTAATCTGTGTATAGCTCTTTGAATCCTATATGTGGGCATACTTGTGTGTGGGTGTGTGTGTGGGTCGGTGTGTCTTTGTGTATGTGTGTGTTTGTGTGTGCGTGTCATCAGAGGATTTCCTAACATTAAATGTTATTCACCCCTGTGAATGCCTGTAAAATCCCAATAACTGGACAAGCAATGGGAATATGCATGAGTTTTTCTCATGCTTCTACAGATGATTGAAACTCCACTTTTCCTACCTACCCACCTCAAACAGATACTCCACTGATTCTCTAGTCTTGGGTCGATGAAATCCAAAGACACACAAACCCAGCCATCTCCCTCTTCTTCCGTGGATGGACCATTAGTGCACATGTTGTAATCAAACCCACTTCATCTGGCTCATAGTTAGGACTTCACCCCTATATGGAAATGACCCAGATCATTACTTATGTTTAGTTACACAGTTTTATGAAGTTCAGAGAATAGCATTGAAAATTTCAAATAAAAATTGTTTAAGAACTACATTTGCAGCAATGCACCACCACTTAGAGTGGAAATTCGGATTCATGGCTATTAAAACTATAAAAATGTATACTGTAAATGGGTCAGTTAAGACTCCTTTACTGAGCCAAGGATAAATATTCACAGAAGCAGTTGTACTTGCAGTGGAATGATAGATGAGCTGTGTGTGTGTGTGTGTGTGTGTGTGTGTGTGTGTGTGTGTGTGTGTGTATGTGACCACCTGTGCCCGCATGTATGTTGCATGTTTGTGAGGAGTTATAAAATACTCTTAATACATTCCTTCATTCCTTTCTGGTAACTTTATGTATAAATGAACTTTTAAAGACAGTCTGTGATATATATATATACCTTTATGGTAAAGCACATCATGGAAAGCATATATAGAAATCAATATTGAGCATCACTGGGAATTAAAAGGTTTTTAAGATCTACTTCTGCATATAACTGTATGACTCTCATTAAGAGCAAAGAAAATCATGGAGAAACATTCATGAGCTACATTGAAAAAAATTAATTAGCTGCATTTTTATAACCTGGCATCACACAAAATGCAAGAGAAGGAAAAGAGGAGAGGACAAGGAACAATTACCTTGACTGTTATTTTCATTTTTTTCTTATATTCTTGAATCCTTTGGGACTTCACTGTAAAAATTAATTCTAAAACAGACTTAAAGAGAGCACCAATGCACATAATATGTAATGTTTGAAGTGAAAATGGTTATGGTGCAGAGCCCAGGGTACTGAATAATACAGGGTTAGCTGTCAATTCGTCTGTCAGCATTTGCTCAAATTCATAATTTCGCTCTTCCATTTCTGCATTGTCCCGATGGATTTTGCAATACAATTATTACATTTTCTCACTTCTGCTTCCACATATTTTAGTTTATGTCTGTTTATTATTTATTGGATTATATATATTGTAAGCAGTTCAATACTATTCTTTATCTCCACTTACATTTCTTTATTTTGTTACGTCTATCTTCCCAGTGATCCCAGAAAGTATATTACACTTCTCGCTGTGTTATTCCAGCTGTACAGACAACAGTATAAACTGCCCTAATGAATTTTTTAAATCTTGGATACATACTAGACTTATTACGAGTTCTGGCACATTTTTTTCCAACTTATCCTCGAGGTATGTACGGTTCCTGGTGTATTTTTAGTTTGACCGTATTGTGTTGCATGCACGCTATTTCATCCTGTATGCTTTACTGTATAAATCCTTACCATACTCTGAACATAGTCAGAAAATAGATTCAAATGCATATGCAATTTCTGTGAAACACATTACTTTCCTCCAGAAAAAAAAAATGGACAGTGACCAAAGGTCTGTTCAACTTATCAAAAATAGAACAGTTAAATATATAAATATCAAGCAGTGCTCCTGAATGTTGAGAATATTGATTTCCATCACAGTGGTATAACATTATGTCTATGGCGTGCTTTATAATAAAGAAATACATATCACAGAAATGTCTTTTTTTAAGTTTAATTATATATAAAGTTACCGGAAAGGAATGTATTAAGAGCATATTTAAACTAGTGCTACCCTGTCACAACACCTCTATGAGTTTGCCATGAGGCCCTCCAAGGCAGTCTGCAAATCTACAGAAGTGGGGCACTTTAGAGCTCAAGACCTAGTAAAATAAGGACAGCTTCACTGAATAAAGGGATACTGATCATTGCCAGTGCGTTCATCCTTGAAGAGGGAGGCAGATGATTATAAAGTGTGAAAAGAGGCTTGGCTTTCTTGTGATTGGGATTTATAATGCATGCCCTAGACACTGGACATGCCACTTCTCTAAGACTGTTAGCCTCATCAGGGGAGAGCTGAAGTAGTATTCATATTACTATGGGAAATTTGGCTAGGGCATCAGGGAACCTCACTGGCACTTTTCAATGGGTGCCTTTGTAGGGGACCTTATACACTCATCAGAGCAACCACCAGCTCAAGCAGACTGGGCTGCAGTTTAACATCTCATTATGCAGCACTGCAATGTTTGTAATCAATCTACTTCATGTGGGAATAGAACCCACAACATCTGCTTCAGAGGCAATCGTACTACCTGTTGTGCCACTGACAATAGAGCACTAAGTAGTATAATACAGTCTGATCTTTAGGCATTTCAACTCAGCAGTATACTTAATGTAGGCTGGTAAGTAACTAAACATTTATTTTTATTTTATTTTATTTTTGTTAACCGGGAAAGTCCGACTGGACACAGGTCCATTTTCAGCGGAGGCCCGGGAAGAAAAGCTCCATGATACAATACAATATTAGATTAAAACAGTACAAAGCAATTCTTAACATTTATAAGTAGTACAGAGGACCATTTACATGGCATGTGATAACTCTAGTAGAATATACAGTCAGTACTCTAGTAGAATATACAATTAGTGCAAATAATACAAATATATATAATTTTTTTTTTTTTTGTAGAAATATTAGTAAATATAAAGTTGTAATTCATTTATGCTTTAGTATAACCGAGAAGTAAATAAATGCCCATAGTGGCATAAAATAGGATAAAGGTATAGGTAGGATGAGAGTAAGATAAGCTCTGTTAGGTATTGTGTTAGTTTAGAAATGGATTAGAGTGTTTTTCAGGTAAGGGATATAGTACAGAACAGTACAAGTGTTGGAATGTTTACTGCTGTTAGATTAATGAAATGTTAGGATGAATCTGTGGGATAGCAATAGAGCTCAGTAAAGGAAAATGTAGTGTAGCATAGTCCTTGCAACTGAGCATAGATGTTGCTACCCTGGGGTATAGCAAGAGCAGAGCCAGATATTAGAATAGTAGGATAGTAGTATAATATATATATAATATATGGTGGCATTCTGTGATATTATATAATATATATAAAATAAATACTGCATTTTATTCCCTGGATATTATGTAAGCTGAAATATTCCAAAAAGAGTGAAAAGTGAACATACATACAAATATTTCAAACACAAGCAATAATGCCCTTCTAGCCCACCAATATTAAAATATTTGTTCCCTTTGTAAATATCCAAGTTGCTGTTAAAAAATATTTAAACTAGCGTTTGCTTTAATGTAATTCAGTAGTCTATTGCATGCATCAGCTGCTTTCTCAGAGAACCAATTAATACACTCCATTCCTATCGAATCTTCTATATATGTTGTCTGGGTTATCAAAACGTTGTAGAGAATCATCAGACATTCGCAGTGTTAGTTGTTTCTAAATGTGCTATATCCCTGAATAAGGTTTCATCTTATATATCTATACGAGACACGGTACAAGTTCACCTATTTTAGTCTTTCATAATAACTTAAACTTTAACATTCATGAATGCCCTTGGTATATGTCCACTGTACAATTTTCATTTTAATCATGCTTGTTTTCTTATAAGGTTTCCATAATGTTATTTCAAACTTGTGTGGGACAAATGTAGCTAACAACCAGTGACTTCATTTCTGATTTTCTAAATTTTCTAAAATTTTTGATTTAACCTGTTGTTCTTTCACTGTCTTTAACCAACTGGTTGATATGATTAGAAAAACTCAAAGCTGGATTTAACCATATACCCAGGTTCATAAATGGATATACACTTTCAACTACCATGTGCTGTGTTAAATATTCACCGTTTAGTTTAGGTCTCCCTGATCTCATAAGCTTAGTTTTCAATGTATTTACCAGTACTCGGATCTGATTTGATAGGGATCTGTACCTCTCAACTGTCCACATGTTTTCAGAATGTTCAGATTTTTGTCTTATATTTTTCATTAATTCCTTATAGATTTTATGGTTTTCTGGCAACTAACTAAGGATTTAAGTCACTAAATAATGACATGCATTCCAGTTTTAAATTTATATCCTTCATAAAATACATACTAACACAAATTCTGTTATTCTAGCAACCTGCTAAGTTTATAAGAGCAATATTTAAAATCTGTCCCTATTTTTTGGCCTCTGTCCCCCCTATTATGTTTGGCTTTGTCCAAAATGATTTCTTGCACAGGAAGGGGGGGGGGTCTTGTAATAACACACACACACACACACACACACACACACACACACACACACACACACACACACACACACACACACACGTACTTTCTGTTAACTTGCTTCTCTTGCAGGAATGAAATACGAGCTTATGATTTCTTCTGAGGTTGGACTAGAGCAGCAGCAGACTTAAAATGTACCTTCTCACCATAGACATTGAACCATTCAGTCCTCTAACTCCTGAATCTCTCCAACTTGAGTTCTGACTCCTGTTGCTGCAGGTCTTCACAAAAAAATAAACTGGCATTCGATAATCTGGCTACCACTAAAACAAACAGGAACACTTCAGGGATAAATGATCCAGGCTGGTGTCTGTTTACTGCACTGGTCGTATTGCACAACAGCACAAAAACATTAAATAGATTGGTCTGATCCCCGTCCTGAAAAAAGAAACTTGAATTAAGTTGGCAGCTAGAAAGCAAAACAGTCACTCACATACACTCAGCAGCTCCACCAAGAGAAAGAAAAAAGGATAGGGATTTGACTGCAGCTGTATTTAATGGGAATTAACCAGCCTGCCAAATACCCCTGCAGCCAATAACAATTGCTGATTTTAGACAGGATTGATTATTAAACCTGCCCCAAAGTAAAGCAAAAAGGAATAGCATCATGATGTAACCTTAAAAAACCTGAAAAGTTCATTAGCAAGTGAGTCAACAAATGATGATTTTATTGTTTGTTTTTTGCTACCCCATGGCTGGCCATCATATGCACTATAGTGTGCACAGCATATGCTTATCAGCTTCCTTGAATGGTATCATATTTCTTCATCCTCTGATTATGAAGTAAAAGAGCTGTGAATTCCCAAAGGTTCAAAAGGTTTATGTCCCTTAGGAAAGAAAGGGATAATCAGTAAATGACAGAACACAGCAAGGTAAGCAAGAATCCCTTGAGGTTCACAAGATGTATGACCCCAGTAGGTGTGAAATAGCAGTGGGATACAATACTATTTCATGTATGTTTCACCTTGCCAGAAATCTTAGAAATGATTGGGATTCAGAAAAAGAGATCCATGTTCATATAAAGTGTTCTACCTCAGGTAAGTCAATTTACGAGACAGACTGCTTTAGCCACGATAAGGAAGACCTCATTATCAATTTATTTGCATGTCTTTGAATTGCTTTTTTTTATTGCTCATGCTAAAAGCACACAGTGGAGGCTGTGTCCTCAGGTGGCCTATGCATCATGCTGGCACAGTTACTATACCACTCAGCTGTCCATGAGTTTGCAGAACTTTCCTGATGTTGCCTGATATATTTGCGCAATCCATTGTAACATGTTAGTGTACCAGGTAATTCACTGAGGCTTGCAGTCAGTCAATAATTGCAAACATTAGAGTTTTATACTTCCTATGGAATAGAAAATGCATGCTGATGCCAAATTTATTGTTCTGTTACCATTTTAAATGAATTAGAAAAAAATGATAAAAATTACCCCTGAATGTGCCCACGTATACACTCATTATTTTTGGTTTCATTTGGAATGCTCAAGAAAAGAAGTTGAGAGATATGACAGGCAACGACCCCACCACACATACACACACAGACACACACACACACACACACACACACACACACACACACACACACACACACACACACACACACTTGAGAGATATGACAGGCAACCACCCCACCACACACACACACACACACACACACACACACACACACACACACACACACACACACACACACACACACACACTCACAGACATTCATACACACAAGCACAGGCTTCCAGTTACCATCACCCCCTCACATACACAAACACACTCAGCTAGACTAGCATTGTCACACTTACCCATTCACCCACATGCAAATTCCAACACTGACACACACACACACACACACACACACACACACACACACACACACACACACACACATGCACACACACACACATGCACACACACACACACACACACACACACACACACACACACACACACACACACACACACACACACACACACACAAAATCATACTACTCCGTTTATACCATTTATACCATTAATACCATTACAGATATGCACAGAAATGGTTACAAATACACAAATTCAAACACATGCCCACTATTATATCTCCTCTGTATCTTACTGAACTTACTTGTATTATTTCTTCTCAAAGTCAAGGTCAAAGTCAAAGTCTTTATTGCTGTTTAAGACTACACAAGTGCAGCCTAAATGAAATTCCAAGAATCAACTCACCAGAGAGTACATGGAAAGCAAGGATAACAAGAACAATAAGTATAACATTTCAATTTAAAAAAGATTTTCAATACAAGACCCACAGAAGTATAAATAAACCAATAATAATGATAGCAAAAACACACAAGCCCCCCCCCCCCCCCCCCCAGACAGCCATAAGAAGAATACTGGACATGACAGCATGACAGAGTAGGATTGCACATGTAGATTGTCCTCCTTTGTTCATCTGCATCAGACAAACAGCAGGCAATTGCACGTGAATAAGAGAATATATCGCTACACTACATCAAATGCTAAAAAAAAAAGATATTGCACATTTTTCAGCTGAGCTATGCATTGTGAATGATTACTGACTAAATAATTGGTGGCTGGTATCAGAGTTTGTAAGTCTCAACACTGTTGGTAGAAGCTGTTTAAGTATCTGATGTCTTGCAGTGGATAGTCCGATATCTCTTGACCTAAGACAGTTGTGTAAACCAGCCATGTGCAGGGTGAGATGGGTCACAAATTGTGTGTCTGCATAATGTGGGAGGAAACGGGAAATCCCATTAAAAATCAAGTGGACAAAGAGCAAATGTAAAATTTCGATAGACAAGATCAAAAGTGATAACAGTACTCTGCTTCAAAGAGTCAAAGACACACTTGATTAAGGTATGCTTTCTGGTTAGAAATGCCTTTGGAGAATGAATTTAGAACGGTGAAGCTGCCTAAAGGCTTCCCTCAAATAGACTCGAGTATGAATGATTTTTCCCAATTTGCAGTCACAGAGTATTTCTTGTCAGAAACCTTATTTTTCATAACCATTTTGGTTTCAGATATGTTTACATAGAAAATATGGTCAAAAAGCATAAATGTACAGACTAGTGGTACAGAGAAAAATGCAGTGCAATTTCAAGCTCCATAAAATCACATTTATACACCATAGTACTATTTAAAAGATGAAACTAAAGGAGGTTAGTTGTTTGATTATATGAAGCGTAGACAAGTAATCTGCATGTTACTGGAATCTTTTAATGACTTCATTTATGCATACAAAATAGCCTTTCATTGCTCCGTTACTGTGTGTTGACCAACAATATGGAAATTTCAGACTTAAAAGAAAACTATTAAAGATCCTATTAAGGCATTGTTAATAAGACTGTTTTGATAATTTAATTATCTGAATGTGGACAAAACTATCTTATACCCAAAGTGCCTTAATCACTAAAACAGTAAGTAAAGTGCCCTGTGAAGTTTATTTTGCTATTTTAAAGATAACACAAGCACATTTTCAGAAGTTAATAATAAATGCATATGCTTATTGCACTGGCAAATAAATTTGTACTGTGAAATTTCCACAGTAGTAAGAAAGAGGTGAAAATATTTCTGTTGCTACCCCTCCAGCTGAGTTCCTGATTGGGGTGCTTTCTGTGTAGACTTAGCATTTGCTTTTTGTCCACTCGATTTTGAATGGGATTTCCAGTTTCCTCCCACATTGCAGTTATGCAGACCACATAAACTGGTTGATCTCAAAACTGCCCATAGGTATGACTGTATTGTGTGTGATTGTTTGGTGTGTTCTTGCGTGTGTGTGTGTGTGTGTGTGTGTGTGTGTGTGTGTGTGTGTGTGTGTGTGTGTGTGTGTGCAAGTGTGTGTGCATGTGCATAGACGCAAGTGTATTTGTATGCGTGTGGGCATGTGCATGCAAGTGTGCATGCATGTGGATGTCTGTAACTGACAGAAATCCTATCAGAGAACTTTCTGTTCTCTTTTTTTAAATAATTAATCATTTTTGTATTGCTTATACTGTCTACTCATTTATATTTATTTATTTTTTTTGGTGAGCCTTTTACAAACCAAAAAGGACACTTTAGGGTGTGGTTTATTGCCTGATAATAGCATGTTTCTGGTGTTAATGCATGAAGTGTAAGCACTAAATTATGCACTGGAGTGTACAATTTTCAGACAATAAGCCATTCCTTATTGCATTATATGGTATTCCATAGATGATCCTTTTATACCTGTTCTGTTGGGCAAACTTGGCATATCTGTATTTTGCTAAGATTTACCCTACAGAACAATTTGCTGCTCATTGCACATACCAAACCTGAATATATATGTTCATAGTAAAGCACCTGCACACACAAGCACGCACATGCACACGCACACACACACACACACACACACACACACACACACACACACACACACACACACACACACACACACAGACCGCATGATTTTTATGCTTACAGTTAGGGTAGAACTACACTGTAATGGTGAAAAAATTAAAAAAAACATCTTATTCAGCTTCTCTGACATGATGCAGTCAGTTGTCCTGCTGAATAGTTATGGCAAGAAATGTCGCAGCTAAAATCTGTTGAATGTTTATTATTGCACTTGTAGCTCTTTTTGACATCTCCCAGGAGTGCTAAGTAGGGGTATGTGCGGGAGTACCAATGAATAATTAATGAATGAATTAATTAAATGATTAAATGATTAAATGATTAATACATTAATTAATTAACTTAATTTGTTGATTAGGTAGATATCGATGAATGTATGGCACATGAATCCTCCCAGAAGATTGTTTACTTAAAGGCAGGGTAGCAACAATACTTTATAAATGAAGAATTGCACAAAGTAGTCATACTGAAATTCCATATGATGCAGTCAGTTGTTCTGCTAAAAAGTCATTAAGAAAAGCATGCCCCACCTGCATTCAGGTCCACTTTTGTTAATGCTGCTGCAGAATTTAATTTTTTTTTAGTTTATCTGTAACACTATATATTGATATGAGAGGAAGTATCTAACAGGTTTTTAATTTGATTATTTACATTTGAAGACTGAGTGGAGCTTAGAAATGGAGCTTATGACCTTGATTTGGAGACTGAGACACTTATTCATGGGATATATGAGGTGGTATTTTTGCTGATAGAGGATATCTGACCAGAGCACTAGAGGAAATCCGTACTTTATAAGTGTAATTGAATCATTAACCAACTCCTCAACTGCTACCAGCTTGGCTAATATGACCATTCTTTTAGTATCTCATCCAAAGTGCACAACACAGAGTTGTAACACCCTAGTTATGCTGACTACAATTTTAATATCTGAATATGACTTTCAGTGTCTAATGTGGAGGTAGAGCCTACTCTCTTCTGATGTTTCTGTCAATGAGGGCAAGTGTACTAAGTGCTGAAACTTTTGGTGCCATGAAACATAGGGAAGACATTTTGGATTAATACTCTGTGTGTGTTTGTGTGTGTGTGTGTGTGTGTGTGTGTGTGTGTGTGTGTGTGTGTGTGTGTGTGTGTAGGGGTAACATGACTTTTGTATTATATTATGGCAGGAAAATTATATTGTACTATGTGTGCTGTGGATCTTGAATAAAAATAGTTTGTGTTGCTATTAATTCTACATGCATTAAAAAGCCAGTTATGGCATTTTATAAGCAAACAGAGAATATTCCTATTAACCAGACCGTACAAATAAAACTGAAGGCACATTTTTTAAATGACTAGTGCCTTGTTCAGTCTGTTTTTGTTATGTTAAAGAAGATCTGGTATACTGAAATAATTTACATTTAGAATATGCTTGCATACATTCTCATTTAACTGGTTTACAGTATCTGTAAGTTTGTCAAACTGAACAATATGACAAATTTTCTTTTACTATGTTATTGACATGTGGCCAAGTTAGTAAGAAAATCATTCTATGCTGTTCACCTCATTAGTAAGTGCATGGCATCCAGGTCCAAGGATGTCTTAGTGTCACTTTATCAATCCCTTTTCAGACCTGTCATTGAGCATAATGCCCCCTTCGGTATGTACCTGACCAGACATATACAACAGTTGCAACTCCCACAAAGGTTCCTTACCAGGAGAATACAAGGTATAAACTTGCCTTAAAGCCCTATTGCTATACTCTGTCTGCTATAGGTTACTGACAGGTGATCTATGCCTGGCATACAAGACATCCTCATATCCATTTCTGGTAGACCTTTGGCACATCTGCAAAAAGAGCAGTATCAGAACCACTGGATCCAAGGAGTTACATTTTTGCTTGTGACATAAATAAGATATTTTGGTGAGACAGATATTTGTATCAGAGGATCCCCATTCTCTGGAACAGGCACCCCATACATGTGAAGTAGTCTGTCTCTAAATCTATTTAAGTGTAACCTTGACCAATGAATGGGAAATCAGAAATTCATCCCGGGTCTGGCCCTTATGTCTATGATAGACAGAGGCAGACTGTAATGCCCAAACTAACATACTCCTCCCCACATAACCTCTAGAAACTTCCTAACATGCCCCATCCTAATAAACACCCATGTTACACAGGAGCACAACTCAGCTGGATTGCATGTCTAGGATTATAAACACCATGGTGGTTGTTAGCCTAGTATATACATATGAACCTAATGAAATACATCTGTACTGTATACAACTCACTTTTTGACACATTTCATAAAACCTACCACAGTGTAGTTAACATCAGTATGGTCACTATCTTCTAATGTACATGTACTCACATTTATAAACTTCATATTTTGCATTTTACTCATGGGTGGCGGAACTATAGGGCTAGGAGGGTGGGCGAGAGCCCTCAACTTTCAACAGTTGCCCAGTGTGCCCTGAAACTGCCACTTGACTAGTTATTACATGGAATCATTCACACTGACATTTCCGAGGTAACTGCAAGTTCAGGTTGCCCAAGCTTGCAGTTATCATAGAATGCCTATGAAAGAGTTTCTAAGACATACTGATCAACTTCTTTCATCAAGAGTTTTGGATAAGGGGGACAAAGACTCAAAATTAGGGAAAATTTTTAACTATTACTTATTCATTTAAAATTTTAACAGAACAGGTTTTGCATCAGCATAAATGTTTTAAACAGTAGAAGTGTGAATCTTTATTGTCTGGTATTAGTGACTGGTTGTAATCCTCTGGATATCTCTCAGCTTCCTAGGCAAAACAAAAATAATGGGATAAAGGGCCAAAATCAGGGACAGATTTTAAAAATTGTTATTATAAAGTTAGAAAGCCCTACTGGAAGAGAACAGAAATGTACATTCACTATTGTAACTGTTTAACTGTATATATTTTAACATTGGAAACTGTAATACAGGAGGTTAACCTCAGTCCGACAAACTTTAGAGAAATACCTGAAATTAAATTACTTTATAGGCTAGGAAGCTTTCTGTATTGTCTTCAGGGTAAACTAATTACTAGTCGTGAAACATGAAGGAATGCAATTGTTTTATGACTTCCATCATCTGCCAAAGATCTGAGTAAAGCATTTGTCTATGTATTTTTATAGGTAGATGCTAAATGCTCCAGCTGCTATCAATGGTTGTTTTGCCTGGGAATTAAGGTCAGATGAAAAGAAGTGAAGTGCATTCTGTATTCAGTCTTGGATCTGACAAGAATCATTCACCACAACATCTGCCTTGCTCTATTAGAAATTCTTAGATTATAGTATAATTCTCTTAGATTCAGTCAGGAATATAGTGAAGCTTAGTTTAGATATTTTTCTTTATTTATTTGAAACTGTTCTGCAATGTTGTTTTAAATATTTGCTGTGGTTTTGAACTCTGATGTCACAGTGAATATATATTTAGTATTGTTTTTTCTTTTATTATTTACTATTAAATATATTTAAACCTTTCATTGTGGCTGATCTGTGTAGATATATTTACGTTTTGAGAGTACTTGCATATTCATTTGGTGACACTGTCTGGGCCACTACTGATAGCCTTGCTCTTGGTCAAACTACCATTTTATTAGCATTAATATTACACAGCAAGATTGGAAACCCTTTGCTAAGGGCCTTAGAGTTGCTGATAAGGTGTGACTGGTGGCAGTGGAAATTCCCTTATAGTCTGGGCAGAAGAGGGCATAGCTTGTAAACCTATGCCAGCCTTTCTCAGGTGTGTGTGTGTGTGTGTGTGTGTGTGTGTGTGTGTGTGTAAATCAAACTTCAAAGAGTGTGTGTCAGCTACTTGGGTAGGCACATGAAGCACTGGTTGAACAGAAAGGGTGCTGGAGGTCTTGGCTTGGTCACTCAGCTGAAATCTCTGCTTTGCTGTACTCTACTTGCTCATAGGCCATTTTGTGCAGGACTGGGCACAACCAGAGTGATTGACAAGCCTAATACCTGTCATGTGGCATGCAAATGATGAATAACTGGTATGCCATGCAGATTTGCCAGTGACATCATGCATACATTGAACAAAAGACAGAGAGAGAAAAACTCTGAAGTTAAAGCTTCTCAATAGCAAGAAAGGAATTTACAAACCATAAAAAGAGTAAGAAACCCATTAAAGTACAGTATCGACTTGTGTACATCTGACTTTCAATTTGTGTATTGACATGTCCAATCTGACCTGCTTTTTTTAAGATTTGCGAATGAACAGACATTCAGTTATGATTCTATTACCAGATAAGCTGAAATAAATAAATCTACAAATACACGTACAAGTACAGTACACACACACAGCTGTATAGCCAATGTTTCCCCAACTGGAAAAATAGGTGTGCTTTTGTAACAGTACTTAATCACTCAGATTATTGACAGAATAAGAGAACAGCACTTCAATTTCTATTAACCAGCGTTTCTAAATAGTGAGAATTTGATACCTGGACTGGGCCTGATCACTAATCAGTGTCCTACCCTGGCAAGCAAACAAAGCACAGATAAATAAATACATAAATAAAAATTTTCTGTATCCAGGTCTCACTGCCCTGCCATAAATACACCCATTTCAATATATGACAATGAAATTCAAGGGCAATTTAGGCAGATGAAACAAGTATAACATTTAACGAGTTTTGACAGTCCATGCATGAAAGTTCACTTAACAGTAATGTTTCACGTGTAACACCTAGCAAAATGCAGATGAAAATAAGTGGAATGTTAAATAGCAAAAGGGAAACAAGCTAATTAAAAGCACAAGCATACGTCCACAACTCAGCAATTCGAAAATAACGCAAAGCACTACCAATTCAAAACAAACTGAAGAAAAGAGGACATCTGCAAGACTGAATATGGAAATGTTCAAACTTTATTTCTAATTTGTTGTTTTATAGCTACACACAGTTCTACCAAAGTGCAAAAGACCTGAAAACAGCAGCACTACCATTTTAAAAATAATCTGAGTGCATATGTCATATATGTCTATAAGCAGTACACATCAAACAATTGGTAATTCATCAATTTTTCTAGTTTATAATAGTATAAAGAAGGCAACTTAAAAACACACATCAGCAGAGGCTCTTATACTTGAGTGGCTGCTGCCCTCATTGCTAAAGTGTTCAATTCCACATATGACCTCTTCATGGGCAGCACTTTTGTAACTAAAAAGCACAAGTTGCAAGGCAATTTTGAAAAAAAGGGAGGTGCAGAAGGGCAAACTTAGATAATGATGTGCCAACAACCTTTTTTTCTTAACTGAAATTCCACACACACAAAGGGATAAAATACATGGCACTGACATTGTTATGCTACCACTGCCCGGCTCATTGTCATTGTACTATTTTACAAAACAGAGAGGAAATGAAAGTAAGCATTGCAACTGCTGTGCATTTGTTTAACAAAGTAATTTGTAATAATTGTCAGCTGGTTTCAGTGCAAGATTTCACAATCTGTGCTTCATATCCATCTCTTGAGATTACAGCTTTAAAGAGGGAGTAAGCAAACACAAAATGAAAACCATTCACTTGTCAGTCACAACAAATGACTATCCGGGTTTGGTTTCACTACTGCTTAGTGTATCCTCCCCATTTATAGACAAAGACACGTGGTACAATCCAGCAAAGACACATGTAGTATTAGGTACCAACCATGTAATCCAGAGAAAGGCTTCCATACCACATACCTGAAAAGCTGTAATTCAGTTTACATCCACCAGAAATGATATAGATGGGGCACTATAACAGCTAATTTCCTGACAAACAAAGCCCTTGGGATCTTAACAATACCAATATTTTCAACTGCTATATACTCAGTGGAATTAAAAATGCTGTACACCTACCACATACATCTCAACTATACAGATTTGGGATCTTAACAATACCAGTATTTTCAACTGCTATATACTCAGTGGAATTAAAAATGCTGTACACCTACCACATACATCTCAACTATACAGATTTTTGGAAAATGACCACATTTTTGACATGTACTTTTTGGCCCATTTTTCATAAAATTATGGTTTTCTGTCAAAGTAGTGGTAAATCATTACAGGATGAAGTTAGAAAATAATGAGGCATTTGAGTTTCAGACTTCATACCCTTCAGAAAATCCATGCTAATGCAAAACCTGATATTTGATCAACGGTCTAAGTTTATAAGTGCAATATCTAAAAATCATCCCTAATTTTTGGCCTTTGTCCAATTTTTATTAATGGATTTGTCCACATTTCTTGCTCTGAGTGGCTGAGAGGTATGATATGCATTTTATGTATGAATATTCATGTGGCTGAAACCGACATCATATTGCTTATTCATGACTAAAGTATGACGTCAACCTGCTGCTGGCTCTTGGGCATGGTTTGGGGTAGCTCTTGCTACTGCGCATCTGGTGAGCCAGTACAGTACAACAAAACCGAGATCTCAACACTATAGCTGTGCCACTGGGGAGTCTTATTGGGGATCTGGAGGAAGAGTGAGAAACCAGCCCCAGACTGACTGTGGTCTCAGTGTGCTCTTAAAGAAATTGCACTTGATGCAGAGAGCTGCTTCTGGAAATACTGTGTGTATACTTGTCATCCTCTCAGTGAACATCCCCCACTGTTGCCAGTGGTGATGATTGAGGATCCTTGATTACTGGTCCAGTGGAAGGTCATCACACCTACAAAGATACAGTAATTATTTCTTGGAATGATAAGAAAAGATAGCCACTTCCTATGCATGTCTGTGATGTTAGATTGGGATGAAAGTGAATGAATAAATTACCTCAGTCATATATTTATATTTACTGCAGTCACACACCATGCAGCTTGTCTCTTCACCCCTACCCCTATAAAACAGCTACCATCTGTGTATCCATCTGACAACCAAAATATAGTAACATATATTAAGTTGTTGATCACAAATGTATATTCACAATTTGCCAACTTACCCCTACCTCCCAAACTTAGCCACCTGCATATACAGTTTTGATATGTAATTGTGATAAACGGGAAAAGAAATATCACAGTCATGTATTCCAGCCAATTTTCGTAGACAGTATATACACAGCTCATAAATAAGCTATAAGGATCTTGTGTGCATACCTCTGAGGTTTGACTGTGTAAAAAGTTAAAGGAATATTGACCACACTGCCACAGCCTCACACAAGCTATACAGTCATTTTGTGCATACCTTTGAGGTTAATTGTGAGAAAAATTAGAGAAAGACCACACTTTCCCCAGCCACAAACAAGTTATAGTGATCCTCTGTGCTCACCTCTGAGGTTTTATCCTGAGGAGGATTTAAAAAAAGAATCTCACTGTTCCTAGCCTCCTACCACCCCCATACAAACTATAGCAACCTTCTGTGCACACCATTGAAGAGGGCTAGTTGTAGAACAAGTGGGTCCAGAGCAAAAGCTCTCACTAAATCAGTGTCAAAATCCAATTCTACAACTTTAGTTTTGGACGTTTTTGTGTTTTTGGACATTTTGTGTCTTATTTTTGATAGATAATGACTTATAGTGTATGTACCACTGTGATTATGCTCTGAATTTGGGGAAATGTCATGCTTGTTGAGCACCATTCTGACACTGATAAAATGCTTAGCAAGCTTTTATTAAGTATCCCTTACTACTGTTAAACTCTAGTGACACACAAGCATTGCAGCAATCAGCAGTCACCACAGAGGAGTCATAGGGAGCTGTTAAACATCATTTAGACTTTTTTCTAAAGTCCGACTGAAGTATTTAACAGCCTGAATAAACTGTTTAACAGCTTCCCACCACATTTCTCTGGCAGTCACTCTCTGTGTGACAATAGTAAGTGTGATACAGCACTACTATACTTTCTTCCCTAACATTTGACCATATGGCAAGTGGATTACATACCATGCAGGTGAAACTTTAGCTTCATTTGTACGTTTCCATGAAATTTTCTGTTGTCATTCCAAATGTAACTCTTATTTGCATAACATACATCCTGTGCCATGGGCATATTTCTGTCATGGTAGTAGACAGCTAAAAATATTGCCCTTTTAGATTACTAAGTGCTCCTTTTGCCTTCAATTCCCGCAGCCTTCAGCAGCTTCTGGCACCCCTGATTTCAGTAGAGCATTAAACTAACAAGATCTGTTTCTTTTTTGTTCTCTGCATTCTACTTTTCCCATACAGAAAACATAGAGTGTTAATTGTGAGTTGTTTACCTTTCAACACAGCTGGAACCCTACTGATTTCTAATTTACCGTGTTGGGTGTTAAGCACACTGCACCAAAGGGCAGTGTAACAATCAAAGAATGACTTATAAGTGTCTAGGGAGCAGCACAGTAGTGTTTCAATTAGAATGTCAGCTTACATGGTAGATTTTCTACTGTTAACAAAGAAACATTTGTTACCAAAACTGGCAACAAAAGCTATGTTAGTTAAAAAAAAATATGTGTAAGAAGAGACTGATAATGATAGAAACAATAATTAGTCACGTTGTTTTAGTGTTAATGGTTACATTTTCAGTTTAGGACCCATGCAAACAGTTTTACTGAAATCAAAGGCAGAAGCTAAGTTTGTAATGTATGGTCTGCTCTTGATATGGGCTGTATAATATATTCTAGTTAGGCCTTGGGGTTTGTATGCAGGTCCAGCTAAGGGTCTGTACTTTTATAAACTAGAAGAAAGTATTGACTATTAGAGTTATATTTGTTAAAGATGAAATGAGAAACTTATTGTAGCTAGTGATTGCTCATGGTACTAGATTATCGGGCTGCTATTCCTCAGAAAAAAAAAAAAAAAAAACAATTCAGTCAATAAATAAGTATATATATATATATATATATATATATATATATATATATATACAAACACGCGCACACACACACAATCACACACACAAACACACACACACACACACACACACACACACACACACACACACACACACACACAACACACACACACACATATATATATATATATATATATATATATATATATATATATATATATATATATAGTAGGTTTTACATAAAATAGCCAACTTTCCCATTTTGGGACTCAGAACTTCAGTGTAACTGCAGAGGCACAGTTTCTGTTAAAAAATATTCAACATAATCAGCTTGGATGTTCCAAAAAGACTGCCCAGCACTTTTATGTACATCCCAGTAAAGAATAAGGTGATTATACATTTCTACTGGTCCTTCGGCCATTTCAAGAAGGCAGAAGCAGTGTTTCATTCTGGAAGGTTGTGCTGCTGGCTGAAAAAAAAAAAAAAGAAGAAGCTGTTTCCACAGGTTCAGGCTTCATTCTGTGATTGCTGCCTTAGGCTGTCTTAGAATTAAATGTGAAGGTAAACTGTACTTCTGAATAAATTGAGATGAAGTAAGACTTTTTTTTCTTTTAAGAAAGTTGAACTTAAGGACAAACTCAGATGAGCAAGGCACTTTTAAATAAATAATTTTTAAATTATCAAATCTTATTTGTGCTGTTCTATGTGAGTGTGATTCTGTTTAATTGTTATTGCTGGTTAGCCCCATTCTGTGGGATAGTATGCATGTTTTTTTAATGCAGCTAAGTTGAGTGGCATGACATTACAGACACACACACACACACACACACACACACACACACACACACACACATATATATATATATATATATATATATATATATATATATATATATATATATATATATAAATACACACATATATATGAGTGGTAAATGAGTGGTATATGAGTTATCACTGCACCCATTTATCTCATGGTGAAACAATGGGTTTTCTATCATTGTTTGTTGAATTATGCAAAAGGCAAAGTTCATTATATCAACAGTTACATAATATAAGGGTTTTTGTCCTTTTTTCGAGTTTGTGCAAGGCTGGAGTTAGTATAGTTAAGGCAGATCCCCCATGTTAGGTGGGGACAAAGTCCTCCACATAAAAAAATGTTTTTTTTTTGTTTGTTTTACTTTTCATACTTTTTGTGACTGTTGTAGTAGCAATTAATGGTAATTGGCAGTGAATTTGTTTGTTGTTTTGTGTTTCGATCAAACTCCCTGGCAATTATTAAATTATTTATTATAAATTATTATACATATGTACACTATTACACAGTACACTAGTAAACTATTACTTCAGCTTCCACTATCCACATTACTCCTACATCACCTAAGCAACACACTCACACATACCTACCAGCAAAATAAACCTACTACAAACTCCCCAATAGCCAGTTTCAGTACTCTAGAATTCAATACACTTACTAATCATGCCTTTCTCTACTACCCTTTTTCTTGTACTACCTCCATTACTCCTCCTTCAAAGTCTTCCCTCACTTAATATCCAGTTTTCTCCTATTCACAAAGTTTCTACAATACCTCATATTAGTAATATCTCATTTTCTTATCATTCATTTGCTATTTTCACTTCTGTCTTTTTTACTGAAACTCCTTATCCTAAAATCAAAACTCCCACATTCCCTAAAAATAAAACAAAGTATTTTATCTTTAACTTTTACTAATATAACTACCTCTACTACCCTAATGTTCTTTTACTTGCAGGAGATATTCATCCCAATCCAGGTCCCACTCAGCACAACTCCACTGATAATTATACTCCCACTAACCTATGCACCTCTGCCCCCCCCATCCCCAAACAAACAAATCTCCTTTTATTCAATAAACACTAGAAGTATATTAAACAAGGTTAGTGAACTTCATGCTTGGATCTCAAGCCATACTCCTGATGTCATCACCCAAAAAGAAACTTGGCTAAAAGCCCAACACCATGACAAAGACTTTCTCCCTCCTGGGTATAGTACACTGCGTCTTGACTGCCAAAAGACAAAGGATGGTGGAGTTGCCATTGTTTACTCTAAACACCTTTCTCTGACAACTCCGAATAAAACTTTCCTGTCCTTTTCCCGTGCTGAAATACTGACAGCCAACCTTGTTCTTAACACCCATACCACCATCACAACAGTAGCAATCTACATTCCACCAGGGGATAACTTACCCCTGCTGGAAAGCATTCTCCCATACTTCTCTCAACATATTCCTAATGAAACCATTATTTTTGGTGATGTCAATATTAATTGGTTAACTCTCTGTACCCCAAATTCTTCCTTACACATCAACTTGTACGGCTTTACTCAACTTATAACTGATGCCACCCATACCAACAACTCTCATAGACACAGCACCCTTATCGACTCAATTCTTGTCTCTCATCCCTCTAAATATCACAATCCTGAAACTCTTCCCTGCACACTAACTGATCACTCCCCAATAAAAGTACTTAGATATATCCCCTCACTTTACTAAACAGCATAGATTTATCATATGCCGTAAGCTTACTAACTTCCACCCAGACACCTTTAAATCTCCTCTCTTTAAAGTTAACTGGAATTTCCTTACCCACCTCCCACTTGATGATGGTATTCTGTCTTTCAACTACACATTCTCAGTATTCTTGACTAACTTGCCCCACTTTGCACAGTCCTTATTAAATCTTATATGTCTCTATGGCTATCAAATTCCACCCACATCCTAATGAAAAATATAGACAGAGCATGGAAAACATGCACCAAAACAAACCTCCCTGCAGACTTGCTAAAATACAAAGAACTTAGAAATCAGACCAAAAAAAATATTAATAAAGATAAAAGAGACTTCTACTATAATCCACCTTCAGCCTTAAAATCTACCCCCCCCACCATTTTGGAACTCCTTATACCATGTACTACATACTGGTGGTCCCTGCTCCCCCAATCCTTGTCCTGATAACACTCCCAAAGATACTTCCTTCACCTTCAACACATATTTTATTGACTGTACATCCAAACTATTTAACCCAGTGATAATTCATCTACCTTTAATAATATTTCTAACCACTCTCTATAAAATCCCACTATACTCTCATCAAATTCTTTTTCCCTCAAACCTGTACCCACTAGCTACATCAAATCCCTACTCTCTAAACTTAAACCTTGCTCAGCTTCTAAAGACAACATTCCTTCCCTTTTCCTTCAGTTAGTTGCTGACTCTCTCGCTCTCCATGTATCTCTCTTAATCAACTGCTCCATTTCAGAGTCCAAAGTCCCTTCCATATGGAAACAATTATTTACTCTAACAATACATAAAGGAGGTAACTCCTCAGATATCACTCATTTTAGACAAATTGCAACCCTCTCTCCTCTCTCTAAAGATCTAGAAAAATGCACTACCTACTCTTTGAAAATCTGCTTACACCTACTCAACATGGCTTTAGACCAAAGCATAGTACTACTACTGCCCTACTATCATTCCTTAATACTATAGCCCTTAAGAGATAACAACAAAAAGTTGCATCCTGCCTGTTCTTAGATCTCTCTAAAGCTTTTGACACTGTCTCTCACCTTCTCCTTCTGCACAAACCAACCAACCTTAACTTCTCCCCTGCTACTGTTGCATGGTTTTCCAGCTACCTCACTGACAGATCTAAAGAAGTGAAGTAGCAATCTACACTCTTCCCTCCTCTCTCAGTTAAAATGGGTGTCCCTCATGGTGCCATCCTTGGCCCACTACTTTTCTACATCTTCACTAATCTTCTTTATTCTTCCTGTCCACAGTCATCACTCATCCAATACGCTGATGACTCTACTGTCATCACTATTGCTGACTCTCCCTCCAAACCCTTAGAACTAGCTGGTTCCCCAGTAGTAGCACTAAAATCTGAACCCCTGTGACTAGCACTTGCTCTAGAACCTGCTGAAAAGCACTAGGAAGCCTGAAACTAATACAAGCACTCAACGCTCCTTGTCAATAAGGAGAAATTGATCATAGGCACTAAACGACCTATAATTGCAAAGTACCTTGCAAAGGTAAGGGAAAACAGTTCTTAAACTTTACAAAAGAGCATCTAAACAGGCATGTCCAAGGGTCAGCTTCCTCTGATTTCTCCTGTCCACCTGGTGAATCTGGGCATACTGGGGCAATGCGGCAACTGCCTCATGTACACAGACAATCCTCTCCTCCTACCACCAAACACTACAACCTGCGAGAGATGCACTTACATAGCCAAACTGGAAGCAAATCTCTCTCCGGCCAAGATTGTGCTCGACAGTCAAGAGGAGAAGGTTAACACCTGCATTACACCTCAAGCAACTCATAGCCCTTCAAAACCCACACCGTCAACACCCATACATAGCAACACTAAACCCAAATATGTGGAGGCCCTTAACATAAACCTGCCCAAGTAACAAGGACCTCTGAAGCTGAAATGCAAACAAACACCAGTCACAACCAAAGTGACACATAACTCACAACACCAATGTGCCACCCAACAACAGCCCCTAAGGCAAGACAATGTACCCAACACTTTAGTTATAGGTGACTCTATAGTCAGGCACACTGATGTCTCATTCACCAGGCTGAACAAGGAGAAAATTACAGTTAGCTGCCTGTCGGGTGCCAGGATCCACCACATAACACATGCACTCAAGTCACTCCACAACAAGTACAAATATGACTCTGTCGTTGTCCATGCTGGAGTGAATGACTTGAGACGTACCTCCCTGGACTACATGAAAAGAGACATGGAAGAGCTCTTGGATCATGTGACCCAGGCAGGTATGACCCTAGCCCTGAGTAGCATCCTGCCTTTGCCCAGAATGATACCACAGTATAAGGACAAAATGACTGACTTCAACAATTGGCTAAGCTTCTGGTGTCATTCAAAGGGGATCCAGTATTTGTCTGCCTGGGAATACATGATCAACAAACCACGATGCTTTGCCAGAGATGGTCTGCACCTGTCACCCCTGGGATTCAGGTTACTGGCTAAAGCTCTTGCCACCCCTATAGTGTCTTTTTTAGGCAAGGTTCAAAGGATAAAACCACCACCATAACAGATACAAGCATGCAAAATCTGAAGGTAATGCTACTCAATGCTAGAAGTCTAAACCTCAAAATGCACTCTCTCGAGGCACTTCTAAAAATGGAGAACATCGATATCTGTGCAGTAACTGAGACCTGGTTCAAGGCTCCAGAGAGCACCCCTGCAATATTAGGCTACAATTCTTACCACACTTTTTGGCCACAAAACCAGGACCGAACACTAAAGGTGGAGGAGTGTCCATATTCACCAAGGATATTCACACCTCCAGGCTAGTTGCCCAACACAATGCATCTGAAATTCTCAAGGTGCAACTAACACTAGGTAAGACTGCAATCCAAATTGAAGCTTGCTACAAATCCCCCACCATGCCCCAAGATTCTCACTACACCTTTCTAAACATACTGGAAAATATTAAGATACAACTAAACACCCTAATACTGGGTGATTTCAACTACCCTGCCATTAACTGGGAAAACTACTCGAGTACCAACTCCTTTTCCCAACGGTTCTTGAAATTCATAAATTCCAACACCCTGGATCAACTAATCCATTGTCCCACCAGGAGCTCCAATATCCTAGACCTGGTCATTACCAACATGGGAGATAGATGTTCCACACCTATGGTCACCCCCTCATTGGTCAGGTCTGACCATAAGCAAATCACCCTTGACATCCACATCCCACCCCCACCCCCCCCCAGTAAGGAAACCTCCTTAAAAAACTTCTCCAAAGCCAACTTCATGCTACTGAAGTCAGAAGTGACAAACTTCATGACACCCATGCAGACGGGATCTGGAAGTTCGATTGCAGAATCCTACATTAAGGCACTGTACGAGCACATCCACTCGTGCATGAATCGTGCCATCTCAAATAGAACCAAGATGCTCTTCTCCAAAAAAAGGAAGCCAATCTGGTGGTCCCCTGCTATAAAAAAAACTATACAACAGAAGGAAGAAACTGTTGCGGAAAAGAGGAAAATCCCAGAATGCAAAAAACTCCCTCACCAGCCTCAGTAAGAAGATGAGATCCCTCATAAAATCCTCAAAAGCTAGTTACGAAATAAAATTGCCAAAGATTCCAGACAACCACAACGCATTCTATAGTTATGTCAAGAATCTAAATGGCAATGCTCAGATCTGCTCTGAGCTACAACAGAATGGCATTAAATATACTGATCCCAAGGATATTGTCAATATCCTGGCAGATCGATTTAGTGCCAACCTCTCCCACCTCTCACCCCTAAGGGGCCCATCTCAATACCAAATGATTGCCAAATTCTGGTAATCATGATCACACAGGTAGAAACCGCACTCTGCAAAACTAAGAATACAGCATCCATGGGACCAGATGACATCCCAGGCTGTGTACTACATGAACTACAAAATGAACTGGCACCTCACCTAAGTGTCATGTTTAATCATAGCCTCACCTCAGGCTTTGTACCCACTGAGTGGTGCACAGCTACAGTTATCCCACTCCACAAGGGATGATTGCCTTGGATCGTGGGAACTACTGCCCCATCAGCCTGACAAGCCTGATCTGCAAGGGCACGGGACGCATTATCATGGAACTTATAAACAAAGACATTGGCAACCTTCAAACACAGGACCCCACCCAGTTTGGGTTTGTGAAGGGCCAATCTTGTCTCCTGAATCTGATTGACTTCTTCGAATCTGTCTCCAGAGCTGTGGACAAGGGTAAGGCAGTCCACACAGCCTATCTGGACCTTGCCAATGCCTTTGACCCCATCCCCCACTCTGGAATCATAGATAAACTTATTAAGCTGGGCATAAATCCCTACATCACTCAATGGGTTGCCAAGAGGCTTACTGACAGAACCCAGACTGTAAAAGTAGCCGACTCCAAATCCAGCTCCAGACAAGTGACAAATGGAGTACCTCAGGGTTCAGTCCTGGGACCACTCTTGTTTGGCATCTACTTCTCTGAAGTACAGGCCAACACTAAGGGACTCTGGCTAACAAAGTTCACAGATGACTGCAAACTAGGAGCCATTGTTGAATTCCCAAATGATGTGGATATTCTACAAAAGGGCCTTACAGAAACAGATACTTAGTGCCAGAGCCATGGGCTCAAGCTTAATGCCAAGAAATGTACAGTTATCCCCTTTGGAAAAAAACATGTACCCATGAATTGTCACATAGGTGGCAGGACACTAAACATCAAAAGTGTGATGAGAGACTTAGGGACACAGGTGGACAGTGGTCTCACTTTCGATAACCACATCACCACAATAGTCAGGAAATCCTTCTATGTGGCACACCTCATCACTAAGGGCTTTTCATCCAGAAAAAAGGAGGTCATTGTCCCACTGTACTCATCCCTCATTAGACCCATTATAGAGTATAGCACCCCGTTTGGTATGTACCTCACAAGATATCTGCAACAGCTGGAAAGGCCACAGAAATACCTCACTAAAAGAATCACAGCCTAAAGCAGATGCCATATGCTGACCGTCTAAAAAAACTCCAGCTATACTCTATGGCATATCGTCTACTCAGAGGCGATCTCTGCTTAACATACAAGGCCAAGTCAAACCCTGAGCTGCTGGACATGCTCCACTTAAAGAAATCCCAATCCCTCAGAGCCACACACTCCAGGGATCTAAACCTTGTCATCACAATGAACAAAACATGCTGGAGGGATAGGTTCCTGACCCAGAGACTCCCCATACTCTGGAATAGACTGCCCATACATGTCAAGCAGACCGCCTCATTGGCCTCTTCAAAAGGAACCTTGATGATTGGATGGGAGATAGGAAATTCACCCCGGGGATCATGTCAGTCGCCCTACTAGACAGGGGTCCAGAGAAGTAAATACTGTAGGAAGAAATATCCAGGGAATTGTTATGGTTAGGCTTGCATAGGCCCTAGGGCCGATAGCCTAGTACCAACCTATGAACCTAAACCTATATCCCAACATGTGTGCATGTTTTAATATGTTTCTGATCAATGTAGATATGTTGGACAAGAGGTATCGCGCTTTGCTCTTCTTATATTAAGATAAGAAAAGGTAGCGTTTTGACTGTGCAGGGAATATTATAAGGGAGGTTGTGAACTACCCTAGTCGTTATCTCTCCTACCAAGGGTTTTTTTTTTTAAATGTCCTATCCTACCCAGTGGACTGTGTATTATTAAGGGAATTTGAGTGTGCTATCCTCCATTAGTGCCCATGCTTCTCTGGAGGCTCAATAAATATTTTGTCCAGAAGCTCCGGCACTGCCTAAAACACTCTGGTAGTGTTTTAACTTTGTTAATTGCAGATCGCAATGTGCAGCCGTGACTCTACCCTGGTCGCTATCACTCCGTACAAAGTTCTTAACTGCCTTAACTAGCCATGTAGTATGGTTAAAGGGGAATTTGAATGTCCTTTTCAACCATTAGTTTTAACTTTGTCAAGAGCAGATCCCAAGGTGCGGCTGCAACTCTACCCTGGTCGCTATTCACTCCTAACAAAGTTCTTTAAGGACTTAGCTAACCTTGCAGTCTGCATATTGTTAATGGGGAATTTGAGTGTTTTTTTTTCCACCATTACTTTTAACTTTGTGAAGTGCAGATCCCAAGGTGTGGCTGCTACTCTACCCTGGTCACTAATCACTCCTAACAAAGTTCTTCAGTGCCTTAGCTAACCTTGCAGTTGGTGCAGTGTTAAAGGGGAATTTGAGTGTTTTATTTCCTCCATTGTGTAGAGCATATCCCAAGGGGCAGCTGCAACTCTTCCCTGGATGCTATCACTCCCAACAAGGTTTTAATAGCCCTAACTAACCCTGCAGATTAAGACTATAACTGCCTATCTAAATTCCAGGTAACTGTTTCCTGCTACATGCGATGAATGGTCAATTAATGAACATTTTCAGCTAGTTGAGCAGATGATAGTGTTATCTCAATGCGGAATGCTAGATATTATTGGGGACTTACTGCATTTCTACAAAGACTTTATTTTTAACGGTTATTAGAGTTGATGATTAAGCGGACTGATAGTGGACTTATGAGCTATTTGTTACGGCGATATTTAGAACTTGAAGAACTCAAAGTCTCTAACTAGCTGCTTCTACCTTGCCTAAGCCTGTGTTAACTTATATAACATATTTTGGATAATGACCTATGCATTTTCTGGCAAATGTTGTTTTCAAATGTGCAGTATTTTACAGTTTAGTTTGCTTATAGTCTGCTTCTACCTTGCCTAAGCTTGTGTTAACTTAAAATTTTTTTTGGGATAATGACCTATTGCATTTTATGGCCAATGTGCTCTCATATATACAGTCTTTTACCATATACTTTGCTTTTAGTCTATGTTTAGTCCCACTGCCTATTTCAACACATTTCTCTTCTCCTTTTGTGCACCCAGCTCAACAACCGCCTGACCAGTACTAGGTCTAGGGTATTTATTCTGTCCAGGACTGCTGCCTCCTCCCTAAGCTAAGGAAAAGAGACAAACCTCTGTGGTCATCTCTCCCTAAAGAACTCAAGAAAGTACGTCTCATACTGACTGTTACCTACATTTAAGTTTGTTACATACACATCAGGTGCCTACTGCTAACTCCATAGCCAGGACAGCCAGCAGCTAAACCCTTCCCCCCTCCCTACAAATAGTATATCCCACTCATATAGCCTCCTTAACTTTGTCTGTGTATAACTATCTTTCTCCTTAGAGCTGCACTCTGGTTCAGCCTTGGTTGCAGTTTCACCCCTTGCCCACTAGGGGGGGCTTCCAGGATATTTCGCCTTGCCCATTTCACCTCCAGCATACAGAATTTTACCAAACACCCTTTTCTAACTTTCTGATAGACCCACTTACACTCCTTCCTCCTTCCACTGCTACTACACACTTCACTATCTCCTTTAACTTACCCTAACAATCAGAAGTTCACTGATTGTTTTCCCTGCACTTGGTCCTTCTCTGGCTCTACCAGCTCCGTTTGCCCTGCGGGCTCACTCAACTCCCCTACCCTGCCCCCAATTCCCACCTGCCCCCACTACTCTTACGTTTATACTTACCAAACCACACCCCCATCAATTGGACACTCCCACTAACCACTTCTCAACCTATCACTACCTACCCTTCACTCATACATCCCAATTTCCAAATTATCTTACAATCACTCTAATACACCACCATACCTTTTCTCTTAACTTATTTAACACAGAAACCACTATGTCTACACATACTACCACTTCAACTTTAAAACTCAAACCATTGTACTACCTCACACCCCAGTTTTGATACTTTATATAGCTACCACCTATGAATTCCACTACCTGCCTAACTACCTACATCCATCATCAGTCACTTCCACATATACCCAATCACACAACCCTCCTGTAATACTATCTCACCTCTTCTCACACTGTGCTACTCCAAAACCTCTCCATTCTATACAATCTAATTACTTAAACCCAAAGAATAAAAGCTATTACCAACTCCTACTAAAATTCTCCAAACGTATAAGGAGTTTACTACCCAACCTCATAGATGATGGAGACATCCATCCCAACCCAGGCCCTAACTCACCAGCTACCACTTACACCAAAATAAAAACTCCCACTAACATAAGAATTTCTCACAATGCCCCCAAAGCATTTCTAGTCTGCCACCTAAATCTCAGAAGCATAAAAAACAAACTCCAAGAGCTGCATGCTCTCATAGACATCCACTCCCCTGATATTCTTTGCCTCACTGAAACTTGGCTCAAACCCACCATCCCTGACAATGAAATACTCCCCCCAGCTACAATATTACTAGAATGGATCGCATAGGTAGAAAAGGAGGTGGAGCTGCCATTCTATACAAATCCACACTCGAGCTATCCACAATTAGCATCCCATCAGTCCTGACTGCCACCAATACCGAAACTATCCTCTCAAGAATCCAACTCAATAAGAACAAATCTGTCAAAATAGTGTGCAGTTATATCACACCAGGCAATAACATTAACATCTTAGAAAGTACCCTCAATTGGCTATCCTCCACCCACCCCCAAGAAACAATCATTCTTGGGGACTTCAACATCGACTGGACAACCTGTTCAGCTAACTTCCCTACTACCCACATTAACTTACATGGTTTCTCCCAATTTCTACCCCCTCTAGAATCAACAAACCCAGCAATAAGGAAAGCATTTTAGACTGGATCTTAATAAATAACAAACCACAGTTATACAAATCAGGCACTCAACCTAAAGCCATGAATGATTACCTGCTAACCTACATAATGAGAAAAAGAGAAGACCTGCCCCACCAAACCACCTTTAAAACTCTCAGATCCAAAAAAAACCTTTAACCTAAATAATTTCTTATCTGATTTAAGCTCACTCAAATGGGACAATCTTAAACTACTCCCCCTAGACCAAGCAGTTTCATATTTCAACACCAAGTTCCTAGCCGTCCTAGACAATTATGCTCCCATACGTAGAGTCAGAACCAAAAACAAAATAGCTCCATGGCTAACCAATACTACTAGACAAAAACTAACAGCCAGAAATGCAGCATGGACCTCTTGGAGAACCACCAAATCCCCTCAAGCCCACCAACTATTCAAACAATTAAGAAATAAAGCAAAAAGATCAATCCTGTCAGACAAGCAAAGCTATTATGTCAACTTACAGAAAAACACCATAATCAACCTCAAAAATGTTGGTCAAGCTTGAATAAACTACTACACCCAGGTAAATCTGCTACCCCCACCCCATCAACAACCTTACAGCTGCCCCCTGATTTTGTAGCTAAGACCTTTAACACTTTCTTCACCGAAACTGTAAAATCCCTAGCTAATAATATATTTCCCTGCTCCTCAACTACTAGCACAGCTAATCAGCTGAATCCCCCCCACTTAAAATTTGATTATTTACCTACAGACTATATCAAATCCTTACTAAAGAAATTAAAACCTACTTCCCTGGCTGCAGACTAACTTCCCGCAGAGTTCCTACAAAAAGCTGCCAATGTAATAGCTTATCCTATCTCCATCTTAATCAGTCATTCTATCCAGGAATCCTACGACCCCCCCATTTGGAAAAGAGTTCATATTATTCCACTTCATAAAGGTGGAAACTCTACTCTACCCTACTCTTAGACTCTCTCAAATCCCTGTCCATAGAAAACCCTGCAATCAAATGGTTCCACTCTTACTTGCACAGTAGGCAGCAAGCAGTCCAGTGGAAAGAGCATCTATCTCCTATTTTACCTGTCACTCTAGGAGTACCCCAAGGTTCTATTCTGGGTCCCCTCCTTTTCTCTATTTTCATAAACGACCTGCCCAAAGCTATCCTTCATGCTACTATTATACAGTACGCAGACGATGCCACGCTAATCTGCTCTGCCACAACTCCTACAGAATTACAATCCCTATCCCAAACAACATTCAACAAAGTAGAGAACTGGCTTAATAATCATCAGCTCTTATTGAACCCGAACAAAACCAAACTTCTATTATTCTCCCCCACCCGTAAGATAACACCACCAACATTTTCAGTCTCTTTTCAGAATGGCACCATAATTTCTCCAGAACCAACTACTAAACTGCTAGGTATAATCATTGATAATAATCTAAACTACAATGCCCATATAGACAAAACTATAAAAACAGTAAACAAAAAAATAGGCTCCATGTATAGGATTAAGAAATTTCTAACCCCAACTGCCAGAACAGCCATAGCTCGCACACATCTTCTGTCATCCCTTCTCTATGCATCACCCATCCTCACTAACTTATCCAAATCAAATCTCAATAAAATCACTAAATGTCATAACAATATAGTGAGATTTGCCACAGGCTCAGAATACAGAACTCACCACTGCCACAATCTTCAAAAATTAGGTTGGCTAGAGCTACCCAACCAGATCTATTATAACCAACTCATAGTAACTCATAAAATCCTCCACCAACCTTCCCTCACCCCCAGTCTAGCTAATATCATTACCCCATATTGCAACCTAGCATCCCTTCGCTCTTCCAGCAGAATGCTAGTACAACCTACCAAAGCCAACAACTCTGCTGGAGATTCCTTATTCTGTAACACTGCTGGTAAAAAATGGAACTCCTTTCCTGCTGAACAAACCACAAATCGCTCCTTGCCTCACTTCAAAATATCACTAAAGACACACATGTACAATCACTGGCTATGTCCTTGTCTAAACCCTGTCTAAACCCGGACTAAAACTCAAATTATTCAGTCTGAGTTTCTTCACTGACTTGAGTTTCAACTAAAGCTTGTTTCAGTCTTAGCTAGTCCGAGTCTAACCCGACATTACTCATATAATCTATTAAACCATCTTAGCTAACTAAAGAGAATTTCCTTTTTCTCTCTCTGTACCCTCCTTCAATTAATTTCTTCTACCCCTTTATATTAGATCTAGCTTCCATTATCAGAACTGTGACTTCCGTTCTCAGCCTCTGCTGCTTTCTACCTAACCTGCCCTTCTCTTATCTCATTCTTCCTCTCTTTCTTTATAAATGATCTTCCTTTACCTTTTTTCCTCTTCTTATACCATCATTTCTCTTATATGTTTAATGTTTTCTCCCTTTATAGTTTCCCACCACCTCCCACATTGTTGTTGACTTTCTCTTATCCAAATATAACATTACTTTGAACCTTTTTCATTATAGAACCTATTTGTAGTTGTCTTTTTATTTTTGCTAAATAGCTTAATATCTCTATAAATATTACCTTACTCAGACCATTCTCTTAAATATGTAACCTATGTGTATTTTTCTTTTGATTTTGTAAATTGCTAAACATTACTGTATACTGCATTTTAAATGTTTAACTGCTTGGAGCTTTTCTCCCCAGGCCTCCGTTGAAAATAGATATGGATCCAGTCGGACTTCCCCGGTTAGCAAATGTAAAATAAATAAAATAAAAATAAAATAAATAAAATGAAACTCATCTCTACTTCACAGACTTCCTTTAAGTCAGTAGAAAACTGGCTCTCTGATAACCATCTTATCCTTAACCCAAATAAAACTAAGCTACTGCTTTTTCTTCCTAAAAACTACAACCAAATTACATCCTCTTTCACAATCCTGTCCCTCAATAACACACACATTGAGGTGGAAACTAGCACTAAACTCCCTAGTGTTGTCATTGACGGCCAGCTTAAATTCGATCTACACATTAACAATTATATCAAGAAAACCCATCAGAAACTAGGACTCCTCTACCGCAACAAAGACTTTCTCACCAGTGAAGCTAAAGTAACTCTCTCTTATGCCTACCTCCTACCCAGTCTATTTAATGGCTCTCAAATTCTTACTTGCCTCAACTCCACACTCCTTGCCAAACTTGAATCTACCTACAACAAGACAGCCAAATCTGCAGCACATCAGACTTACAAGTCACATCACTGTCTCTCACTCAAACACCTTAACTGCCTTTAACTACCTCACCAGCTTCTTCTACCTCAACTTCTGTCAACTACCACTATTCACCTGCTAGATCCCTCTGGAGCTCTAACCTAGATCTGCTACAAATCCACAAACCTAAAACTAAGAAAGGATATATATTCTCTAGAGCTATAATCCTTCCAAGGTATAGAAAAAAACTCTCACTAGAGAGCAGGTCACTCAAGGAACTTAGTCAATTCAAACTAGCCACTAAAGAATGCCTGTTAAGCCAATGGACTTGCCTCTGTACCCACCCCCTTAAACAGCTTATCAACCCTAACTGCACACATCTATCTGCTCCCAGCCTATGTAACTTTCTCTAACTGTCTAGACCTTGCCTCACATTAACTCCTCTAACCTAAGCACATTACATAATTCTTATCTGCATAGTGTAAGATTTTACGTCTGGTGACAAAACTATTGTTAGTCCTTCTGAA